>NW_024755445.1:90000-162500 GCF_018991925.1 Homarus americanus
AGAGAGGAAGAAGAATAATGATTAAGGACAGAGAGAGAGAGAGAGAGAGAGAGAGAGAGAGAGAGAGAGAGAGAGAGAGAGAGAGAGAGAGAGAGAGTATAAAGGAGGTTAATCTACAGTGGAAGAAGGAATAGGGAAAATTCTTAATAAAAATAAAGGAAATGAGAAACGACACGATAAAAGAATAGATGCCGTATAAGTCTCAAGTGATTTGAAGAGGAAAGAACAAATGAAATAATATGAATAACTGATAATAGGAATAAAACAAAGTAGGAAGGAAAAGGATGGAGGATCGAAGCGAATAAGGGAATAGCGTATAAGGGATAATAACAGCAAACACCACAGAAGGAATGAGACAATGGATAAATGCAATAAGTGGATAAGAAGGAAGTGAAGAAATGAATAGAACATAAATGAAAGAAACAACATAAGTAATAGGAAAGAAAGAAGGAGAGAAACGTGATGAAAGAATGATTATGGAAGAGAAGAAGTAAATAAAGTAAATAACATAACAGAAGATAATAAAACAAGCCATAGAATAAACGAAAAGACAAAACACGAAGAAAGAACAGAAAAGCGAAAAACAGAATAAAGAAGAAGTGAGTAACAAACAACTGAAGGAATGCGACAAAGATAAAATAAAATAAAGAATAACGATGATAGAGAGAAACTAAATAGAGAGGAGATGAGAGAGAGAGAAAAAAAACACGGAAAAAAACGAAACAGAGAAGAAAACGAGAGATGGTGATAACAAAAATAAATAATAAAAACAGAATACAGTAGAAAAAAAGCAAAATAAACCCTGGATGGAATGAAAGAGAGAGAGAGGCGACGAAAGATAAAGATGGAAGCGAGGAGATGGAAAAGATGTAAGCAGATTTGGAGCTCGGAGGCGGTGTCTTGGAAACGCTAGAGAGTGTTGAACTAAGAATTTTGGACAAGGGTGAAGACGGTAGAAGAATTAGTCGAGCTTTACCTGGTGTTCTCCCCAACGTTCTTTAAAACCCCAGGTGTTCATGTTTTGCGGGAGGAGGGGAGGGAGGGGAGGGGAGGGGAGGGAGGGGAGGGAGGGAGGGAGGGAGGGAGGAGGGGAGGGGAGGGGAGGGGAGGGGAGGGGAGGGAGAGGAGATTGGATGTTCAAACGGTAAAATTGTACGTCGTCTTTGATATGATATAGATTCGGTTGGGTTAGGTTAAGTTAGGTAAGGTTCAGCATAGTTCCGAATCCCGGTTCGAATACTAGCGAATCCTAGCTTAGGGTTTCGAGCCCGACCACAACCACAGAAGTAAACAGCACAGACGATTGATACAACTTACACCTATCCTTCAAGGTGGGGTGAAGGGGGACTACACCTACCCATTGGCTGCATAGATTAGGTCTCTCATTGGTTTAATCATCCTACACTAATCCCTCTGATCTTCCCAATTAACTGTCGACTTAAGTTTGTCCTCGCGACTCTACCAGAGGCACACGTTCTTCACCACAACTCGGTTAACTTGGGGTAATTTGGGTTAACTTGGTCAAGGTTCCGGGGTTAATCTACTTCACGATGCCTTGGCAATATTTACACCACAATATCACCAATACTGTATAAAGTATATGTATTATTGGTAGAGGTGTTCCTGATGGTGTAGGTTTTGGTTGTATACTTTACTTACACACACACACACACACAAACACACACACACACACACACACACACACACCAGATGTCAGGCATCACTACCGTCATCACGATATCTTGCCCGCAGTAATTGAGTGCCATTAGGGGGGCTATTATCACGGGACTGTGGTGGTGGTGGTGGTGGTGGTGGTGGTGGTGGTGGTGGTGGTTGTGAAGATAGTGGGTGTAGTCTTGGTGTGGTAGTGGTAATGGATGTGGTAGTGGTGGTGGTGGTAGGTGTGGTAGTAGTAGTAGTAGTAGTAGTAGTAGTAATAGTAAACCTCTATATACCCTAACCTCGAACCTTAATACATGCTCGAGTTTTTCAGTCACACTGTAGTATTAATAACAGGGGTGGTGTGGAGGAATTAACTAATTCCAATAAAAATTAATTTATAATATTGGAATTAGTTAATCTTACCGCCACACACCCCCGTTAAGTACTATACTGTGTCCCTCAGGATTCATTTATTTAAACTCAGGCTGGAAACGACGATTCCTCTTCAAGGAAGATGTTGTTTAATAATACAGGCGTTACTCGTGCCCTCTATACGCCCACTCCCAAGCCACCTTCCTGGCGTCTAAACCCACTCGTACCTTCCCTTTCCTCTCTAAACCCTCAAGCCACCTTTTCACTAAACCCACAGCCACCTTTCCTTTCAATTCCCTCTAAACCTTCTCAGCCACCTTTCCTTTCACCTCTAAACTCATTCTCAACCACCCCTTTCACCTAACCCAATTAACACCTTCCTTCACTAAACCTTACACTCAGCCACCTTCCTTTTCAATACCCGTCTCATCCAACATTCTCTATCTCTATCTAAACCCGCCACACCATACAGAACCCCACCCATCACTCCCATTATGAGGGTGTGGGGCGAGTTCCAGAGTGTAAGATGAGAGTGTGAGGCTCTTGAGGCAGGGTATAGATGAGGTGTGAGGCGATTATAGATGGGGGTGTGAGGCAGGGGGTGTAGATGGGGGAGTGTGAGGCAGTGTAGATGGGGGTGTGAGCGGGTGTAGATGAAGGTGTGAGGCGGGGTGTAGATGGGGGTTGGGGCAGGGTGTGGGTAGTGTGGGGCCCAGAGGCGGGGGTGTGAGGTTGTGGGGCGGGGGGTGTAGATGGGGTGTGGGGGCGGGGGTGTAGATGAGGGTGGCCGAGATGAGGGGGTGTAGATGAGAGTGTGAGGCGAGGGGTGTAGATGGGGTGTGGGGCGAGGGTGTAGATGGGGTGTGGGGCATGAGGGGGTGTAGATGAGGTGTGAGAGGCAGGGTGTAGATATGAGTCTAGAAGGTGTAGATGAGGGTGTGAGGCGGGGTGTAGATGGGGGTGTGACAGGGTGTGGAATGAGTGTGAGGCGGGGTGTGGAGGAGATGAGGGGTGTGGGGGCGGTGTGTAGATGGGGGTGTGTGAGCGAGGGTGTAGATGGGGGTGTGGGCGAGGTGTAGATGGGGGTGTGAGGGCACAGATGGGGGTGTGAGGCGAGGGTGAGATGAGTGTGGGGGCAGGGGGTAGATGGGGGGCGGGGCGAGGGTGTGGATGAGGTGTGGCGGGGCAGGGGGTGTGGAGATGGGGGTGTGAGGCAGGGTGTAGATGAGGGGTGTGGGGGTGAGGTTGTGGAGTGAGGTGTGGGCAGGGTGTGGGTGGGGGTGTGGGGCGGGGTGTGGAAGTGGGGTGTGGGGCGAGGAGGTGTGGGGTATGAGGGGTGTGAGGCTAGGGGGTGTAGATGAGGGTGTGAGGCGAGGGAGGTGTAGATGGGGGTGTGAGGCAGGGTGTAGATGGGTGTGGGGGCGAGGGTGTAGATGAAGGTGTGAGGCGAGGGTGTAGATGGGGGTGTGAGGCGAGGGGTGTAGATGAGTGTGGGGGCGAGGTGTGGATGGGGGTGAGGCTCAGATGGGGTGTGGGCAGGGGGTGTAGATGAGGGTGTGGTGGGGTGAGGTGTGGGGCGGGGGTGTGGATGGGGTGGGGCGAGGTGGGTGGATGGCGAGGGGGGTGGATGTAAGAATGGGGTGTGGAGGCGATGGGGGTGTGAGGCGGGGGTGTAGATGGGGTGTGAGGCGGGTGTAGATGAATGGGGTGTAGATGGGGTGTGAGAGGGGGTGTAGGGTGTAGATGGGGGGGAGGCGCGAGGGTGTAGATGAGGGGTGTGAGTCGAGGGTGTAGATGAGGGGTGTGAGGGGTGTGTAGATGTGAGGCGAGGGGGTGTAGTGTGAGGGTGGGGCGAGGGTGTAGATGGGGGTGTGGGGTAAATGGGGGGGGTGTGGAGGCGAGGGTGTAGATGAGGGGTGTGAGTCGAGGGGTGTGGAGGCGATGAGGATGAGGGTGGAGGCGAGGGTGTAGATGAGGGTGGGGGGGTGTGAGAGGGTGTAGATGGGGATGTGAGGCGAGGGTGTAGATGGGGGTGTGGGGCGAGGGTGTAGATGAGGGTGTGAGGTAGATGGGGGTGTAAGGCGAGGTAGATGTGAGTCGAGGGTGTAGAGAGGGTTGTGGGGGTGTGTAGATGAGGAGGTGGGGCGAGGGTGTAGAGGGGTGTGAGGCGAGGTGCAGATGCGAGGTGAGTCGAGGGTAGATGAGGGTGTGGGAGGGGGAGATGAGGGTGGGGCGAGGGGTGTGATGAGGGAGGCAGGGTGTAGATGAGGTGTGAGTCGGGGTGTAGATGAGGGTGTGGGGCGAGGGTGAGATGAGGGTGTGTTATGTGATACTAGGCAGAGTTGTGAGTTAGTGCCTCTATGTAATTCGTCATTGTGTGCTGCTTGACGACACATTATTAGAGTCATACGAGGAACGTGTCCAAGTGTCTATACTATGTTTAGTTATGACAAAACTTAAAAAGAGATGAAAAAACAGAGCTGGACAAAGAAATAAGTAAATAAAGGGAAGGAGAGAGAGAGAGAGAGAGAGAGAGAGAGAGAGAGAGAGAGAGAGAGAGAGAGAGATCGTTGCTTGCGATGTGACTTTATAGATAGCAGTTCGGTCGTAAAACTGAACTTAGTCACTTGAGTTCCCCTGAGAATAGTTCCAGATATCTTACACAGTCTCCGCGTGTCCCTGATAACACGTACATGCAGCTGGGTCATAAAGAAAGTCTCTGAGTGAGTGACGAGCCACAGAAGGTTCCTGTATTGTCCCCAAAGAGCCTCACAAGAACTAAAAACTGATTTTTGTATGGAGTATTTTTAAGCATGTGGTAGTGAGGTGATTATTTTGTGTACACAACAAGGGATTATTATTATTACACACACAGCTGGTGCAGTCTGCCAAACTCCTGGGTGTTAGTATAGACAACAAACTTGACTGGAAGGCCCATGTAAATAACACAGTCAAGGCAGCCTCGTACCGTCTCTACATGCTACGACGACTTAGGTCACTTGGGACACCCACACCAGAGCTGAGGACTATATACAACGCCTTTATTCTCCCCAAACTAACGTATGCGTCACCAGCCTGGTCGTCTTCTCTCAACTCCACCCAACAACGCCAGCTAGAGAAGGTACAGAAAAGGGCCTGCAGAATCATGCTCGGCGCAGAATATTCCGGCTACATCAACGCTCTCTCCACCCTGGAAATGCCATCCCTCAGTGACCTCCACCACCAAGCACTGGAAAGGTTTGGCCGTGGACTACTGCACCACCCTCGCCATCGCCACCTCCTGCCACCTGCAGCCTCCCACGAACCTCGCGCAGTCCGCCACTTCAACAAAATTCAGCCCATAAGAGCCCGCACCGATAGATATAAGAATAGCACCATCCCAGCTATTGTTAAAATAATAAACAACTGATTTATGTACTGTACAGCCCTGTAAATGTATTCAATGCATATTATATCATTATGTGTAAATCAAATGTAAGTCTGTATATTTTCAGCCACCGGCTGCAACTCTATTAATACACCGTTTATTATTATTATTATTATTATTATTATTATTATTATTATTATTATTATTATTATTATTATTATTATTATTATTATTATTACACTATAGACCCCAAAATACTCTCACTACCTCAACCTTCACTCATATCACTGAACAAAAGAATAAAAACAAAGATTGAACAACTGGATCCAATCGTAAATTAAATCTGACTACCCGGAACTTACTAACAGATCACTTGTTGTGGTCCTAACCTAACCTAACCTCACCCATCCAGTGTCTACATAAACAATCCTTGAGAAGATAATGTTAACTCTTAAATACACCGAATTAAACCTTTCCATCTTAGCTTCTTAAATAAACATACATAGAAGGAAGGATTAATTAGCATTTTTATCAGTTAACATGTAGGTTAAAGGTCCTTAATTAACATTCAAAGAAATATAGGCGATATAAAGAGAACAATATTTACATTTATATGATCTAACGGGAAAAAAAACAACATCTCTTAGTTGGTAAAATCACACATACTATATACACCATCCTGGACCTTGTTTTTACCACACTGATTCACGTTACACTAAACGAGGAAGTTGGAGGTCGTGGTGTGGCGGGTCGTTCATCAGGGAGAGAGAGAGAGAGAGAGAGAGAGAGAGAGAGAGAGAGAAGACTATGAGCAGATACACCTCCCTCCCTCATAAACTACATCGTCGGACACAGAGACTTAATATAATTCCCAAAGATAAATGAGCCTTTAAATATATTCTCAAATTATGACCGAAATTTCTAGTGACCCGGAAAACTCTCTGCATTTCGATTTTCTTCAGTGACTTTTGAGAGGCTGGAATTGTTTTTATCTTTTGAGTTCGTTGTCGCTTGATTTTTATTTCATTATTTTTATTTTTTAATTCGTCTGTTATTCCTTGTTTTAGGATGAAGATTTTTTTTTTGGGTGGGAGGGGATATCACCAGTACCCCACCTCCTCTCTATCCCTTGTATCCCATCCTCCCCCACCCATTAAAATTCCCCAACTCTCCCTCTATCCCTTGACCCTGACTCTCCTCTATCCTGTGTGCACTCCAACCTCTCCTCTATCCCTTGTACCGCCACCCCTCCTCTATCCCTGTACCCCACCCTCTCCTCTATCCCTTGTACCCCACCCTCTATCCTTGTACTCAACCTCTCTATCCCTTGTACCCCACCTCTATCCTGTGTACTCAACCCCTCTATCCCTGTACCACCCTCCTCTATCCCTTGTATCCCTACCCCCATCCCTTGTACCCCACACCCTCTACATCCTTTGTACCCAACCCCCTCTCATCCCTGTACCGCCACCCCTCTCCTATCCCTCACCCCACCCCCATCCTTGTACCTCCAACCCTCTCTATCCTTGCACCCCACCCCCTCTCTATCTCTTAGTAACCCCACTCTCCTCATCCTTGCACCCCACCCTCTCTCATCCCCTTGTACCCCACCCCTCATCCCTTGTACCACCCCCTCTATCCCTGTTCCCCACCCTTCTGCTCTATCCTTGTACCCCAATTCTCCTCTTATATCCCTTGTACCCCCACCTCTCCTCTATCCCTTGTACCCCCACCTCTATCCCCCGTAACCCCACCCATCCCCTCTCTATCCCAAAGGTCGTATTCATTGTTTAGTGGATGAACGAGAGCTAAAAATGGATCCCACAAGATTAGAAAACACCCCCCATAGTGCACCATAAGACGTCATTGTTTATATGATAGGTTAAGGTTAAGTTACGTTAGGTTAGATTAGATTAAGTCAGCTCAGGTTAGGTTAGAGTAGGATAGATTAGGTTAGGTTAGGTTAGGTTAGGTTAGGTTAGGTTAGGTTAGGTTAGGTTAGGTTAGGTTAGGTTAGGTTAGGTTAGGTTATGTTAGGTTAGGTTAGGTTAGGTTATGTTAGGTTAGGTTAGGATGTGAATATTAATATAACATTCACTCAGTATCTCGCTCGACGCAACATTACCATCCAACATTCACAATCGGACGAGAAATTCATCAAGACGACCAATACTGAATGAAAACTGTCCAGGAGGTGAGTACACAGAGGAGACAAACACAGTGCCGTGAGGCGGGTGATCGTGGCCTCTCTCTAGGCTATATCAGACGGAACACTCTACCGGCCTATTGTTTATACATTAGTTGACCTTACCAATGAAGACGTATTGCTAGAGTCATCGTTTTCTGTTGAAGGGAGGAGGGAGGGTTGAGTGAGAGAGAGAGAGAGAGAGAGAGAGAGAGAGAGAGAGAGAGAGATAATATATATGTATATTACCACCAGTACAGATTATTTATGTCCTCTTTACACACACACACACACACACACACACACACACACACACACACACACACACACTATTATAATAACAATATGAACTCCTAAAATTTACTTCACTATTAATTACAACGTAGTAGAAGAACACCTTTATTTAATACCGCGTCAACACAGTACAGTTATCACTTTATTTAGACTCAATTATTAACATTAATCTATATGTTGTTATGATACACCCTAACTACTGACTAATTACCCTGTTGTCTGATACTGTGGCTGTTTATTTTGTCGTTTTCATTTACAATATTTACTGTAAATCTTATTAATCATTTAAATGCTCTTTTTAATCCATTGGGTCTACAGACAAAAAGGGGTTTAAAGATCCTTTTTTTTATGACATTTTGTATTAATTTCTATTTATAAAAGTTGAAGGTAGACGACAATGGTCCATAACACACTGCCTTATGCACTAAATCCAATTCAATTACATGAAAACTTCGTAATATATCCTACACATTTTTAATCGTTATTTTCTCATTTATTTTTATATCAGTTAAAATATCTATCAATTTCAGGGAGTTACTTTTTTATTTTTATTGTTTTTTTTTTGTTTTTTCTCTTTGCTTTACTTCCTTTACTATTCTATAACTTGAAGGCGGGAGTAGACAACAACGACTCCCTGCCACTCCCTGCCACTCCCTGCCACTCCCTGCCACTCCTACAAGTCCCGGGTCACCTAAACCTCCAGTTATATTTGTTTGATTATTTTTACTCCTTCCCTTCCTCCCTCCCTCACTCACTCCCTCATCCCCCCCACCCCCTCTCCCTCTCCTCTCCCCCTACCTGTATTTTGCTAAAGCTCTAAAACCCGAAATCTCAACACACACGAGCTTGACTGACACCGTCACCATGTACCACCATCACTACATCCATAACCACCACCACTATCACCATCACTACCACCACCACCACTATCACCATCACTACCACCACCACCACCACACTAGCTGCAAAGGAGGGAGAAGGGATTTTGTCGTGTGTGGGTTTGTATAGACTATGTGTGCCTGATTGCCCCTGTGTGTGTGTGTGTGTGTGTGTGTGTGTGTGTGTGTGTGTGTGTGTGTGTGTGTGTGTTTATTAGGTGTTTTGTCCATACATTAAAACTCAGTATTATACCCGTGTCAAAGTGAGCTCTTGAACAATATTTCCATACAAATTAAAACTCTATCACTCGTTTTATGGCGGCAATATCTGTCATTTCGGGTTGTCAGCTTGTCACCTGTCCCAACAACCCGTCTTTCTGTCTGTCTGTTTCTCTGACCGCTCGTCTGATTGTCTCTGATTGTGTTTATTCCCATCAGAGCGATTTATGTGTCCGTGAGCTTGTAAACTGAGGTACATCCGTGTGACTCGTCTTTATATTTCATTTGGTTGATTTGTTTATTATTTTAGATATATTTCGACCATTATAGAGCACTTAGTTATCTCTGTTTGTTATCCAGTTATAGATAGATAGATAGATAGATAGATAGATAGATAGACAGACAGACAGACAGACACCAGGCCTCGGTAATACTCCTGCCAACACTCGTATCCAGGTTATTCATGTTGTATTGACGACTCACGCAGCCTTGACCATAAACAAAATCATCAGATTGGGCTCAACATAGTGTTGAAATTGGCCCTTAACGTGTGTATTTGATCGGTGTGAGCCAATCAGTAGTCAAAGCGCTGACAACTTCCATAACCGTGTTAATGGCGCACACACACACACACACTCACACACACGATACTGGCTCGTCCATCTCTCTCATGTACCTAAAACGAGTCCCTATAGATGTCAGGACGTGAACTGATAAGGAAACACTGCATGATCTCTATACCAGTTGTGTGTGTTACGGATAATTCAACTCGGTCGATAATATTAACATGTTTATTTTCTTAGTGTCTATTTGGACTCATCCAGATATTCATATAGGAATATTCCTGTGGATGAAAATATTACAAACTAAGTCTGAATATCATTACTTGTTTTGTCTTTTACTGTCTCATGGGATCCACTCTGAGATTTCCTTGCCTGCATGACAAACTCTAGTTGTGATGAATGTGTTTCTGCATCACACACACAGTAAACACTTTGTAACAAGGGACCAGCTATAAGGTATTAAATATATTATCGTATATGAATTAACGTTAAGTTTCTCTCATATTTACGTAACTATTGTTTAAACAGAACGGTGGAGGACATCAGTACACGGGAACAATAACCTAACCTTACCTAACCTAACCTTCCTAATGTAATCTAACCTAACCTAAATTCTTAAGTTATATTACACAATGTTATGTTATGTTATATTATGTTATGTTATGTTATGTTATGTTATGTTATGTTATATTATGTTATGTTATGTTATGTTATGTTATGTTATGTTATGTTATGTTATGTTATGTTATATTATGTTATGTTATATTATATTATGTTATGTTATGTTATGTTATGTTATGTTATGTTATGTTATGTTATGTTATGTTATGTTATATTATGTTATGTTATGTTATGTTATGTTATGTTATGTTATGTTATGGTATATTATATTATGTTATGTTATGTTATGTTATGTTATGTTATGTTATGGTATATTATATTATGTTATGTTATGTTATGTTATGTTATGTTATATTTATGTTATGTTATGTTATATTATATTATATGTTATGTTATGTTATGTTATGTTATAATTTATATTTATGTTATGTTATGTTATGGTATATTATATTGTAAACTTATATTATATTTATGTTATATTTATATTATGTTATATTTATGTTATATTATGTTATAGTATATTATTTTTATATTTATGTTATATTACATATTTATGTTATGTTATATTTATATTTATGTTATATTATATTTATATTATATTATATTTATGTTATATTTATATTTATGTTATATTTATATTTTCGTATATTTACTCATTATGTTATATTTATATTATATTTATATTTATGTTATATTTATATTGTATATATTTATGTTATGGTATATTATATTATATTTATGTTATATTTATATGTTGTATATTTATATTTATGTTATGTTATGTTATGTTATGGTATATTATATTATGTTATATTTATGTTATATTTATGTTATATTATGTTATGTTATATTATATATGTTATATATGTTATGTTATATTTATATTTATGTTATATTTATGTTATATTATATATATTTATATTTATGTTATGTTATGTTATGTTATGTTTATATTATGTTATGTTATGTTATATTATGTTATGTTATGTTATGGTATATGTTATATTTATGTTATGTTATGTTATGTTATGTTATGTATATTTATATGTTATGTTATGTTATATTTATGTTATGTTATGTTATGTTATATTTTGTATATTTATAGTATGTTATGTTATATTATGTTATATATTTATGTTATATTTATGTTATATTATATTTTGTTATGTTATGTTATATTTATGTTATATTTATGTATGTTATGTTATGTTATGTTATGTTATGTTATGTTATATTATATTATGTTATGTTATGTTATGCTATGTTATGTTATGTTATGTTATGTTATGTTATATTATATTATGTTATGTTATGTTATATTATGTTATGTTATGTTATGTTATGTTATGTTATGTTATGTTATGTTATGTTATGTTATATTATATTATATTATGTTATGTTATGTTATGTTATGTTATGTTATATTATATTATGTTATGTTATGTTATGCTGTGTTATGTTATGTTATGTTATGTTATGTTATGTTATGTTATATTATATTATGTTATGGTATGTTATGTTATGTTATGTTATGTTATGTTATATTATATTATATTATGTTATGTTATGTTATGTTATGTTATGTTATGTTATGTTATGTTATGTTATGTTATGTTATATTATGTTATGTTATGTTATGTTAGGTTCGGGTTTTATATCACTCGTCATCAACAGTTCTCTCCCAAACCACACACTAATGTTAACAAGGAAAGTCTCTCAGCTCAGGTTAAATTCACTTTTACCTAATGTTAATGTGTCATGTTATTACAGGAGGTTGTATGACGCCACCACATTCATTATTCATGTTTCATATTTACGCTCCCATAAACATTAAATATATTGCTTTTCTAACCAGTGTTTGTGTGTGTGTGTGTGTGTGTGTGTGTGTGTGTGTGTGTGTGTGTGTGTGTGTGTGATTAAAATTATCGTTGCCTCGGTGTTCTTCTTTTATAATTAGGACTCAGTTGCTCAATTAGTCTCAGAGCTCTTCAGTTATGCCTTGAAGTTCGAGTACGATTCTTTTAAGATTTCTTCTCTATCTATCTATCTATCTATCTATCTATCTATCTATCTATCTGTGACATATTTCTCTCGAGGATTTCAATACAGTTTTAAGATCTTGCTCACAGATATAAGTATAATTCTGGGCTCATGGAGACTCTTACATGCTCTTAATATTTACATGTGGTTTTTTTTCCCTGCTTCTCTCTCGTAATTATTTTTCATTTCCTTGAGTTACGTGAATTAGTTTATCATATCATCTCTTTCACGAATAAACTTATGCCTGAAAAATATAACTTTTATTTCGTGTTTTGTGTTTTTGTGGGAGTCGTATAGCAGTAAAAAATTGTCAAGAGAATATGTAAATTATTAATATTTTTTTTATTTTTTTTTTACTTTTGGAAACGTGTTTGAGCCCTTTGATAGCGATGCTTTAGTCCCTTGAGGATTATAGTAAAATGAGTTAAATCATAAACCATCGTCCTCTGAGGGTTAATTCGTATATACGGTACATATATGTGAGTTTATTACTGGCATCGTCTAGTTTTTCTCTAAGTGTTAGAAATTTGATGAGAAACAGACCTTAGCGGAGTCGTAAGTCCAGGAGCCGAACTTCATGTTGCACTTCTGGTCGTCGAAGGGGTACCAGGTGATGTCGATGCGGCAGGTGGAGAGGAAGATGCCAGGGGGGATATGGGTGCAGATGCCCTTGCTGTCCACCAACACATTAGTGGGATACGTGCTGGAGAACCCCTCGTCCGCGCTGGTAGGTAGAGAAGGAACAACACCCACGTTAGTCTGGGAGAAAACTTTGGCGATAAACAAAGTAATGTAGGATCAAAGTATTGATAAAGAGAAAAACTTTATTTAGTAAGTGAAACTCTCCTTGGGAAGAATAGCGGAGACCTACCTATCAAAACTCATCTATATCCTAGACAAACAGACCGTGGAACTCCATACAACTGTGTTCTTCCTTTGTTATATAACTTCCATCAGTTCAGATCATCGTTTCAAATAGGTCTGTCAACACCAAGTATTTACAATTAGTGTTATATTTAGAGCTAAAAAGGAACACAGCCCCCTTCCTCCTTACCTCCCCCTTACTCCCTCCTTCCCTCCCTCCCTTCCTTCCTTCCATTCTCCTACCATTCCACATCTTCCTTTCCTACAACCCTTCGTGCATTCCTTCCACCATCCCACCCCTCCCTTCCTTCCTCGCTTCCACCCTTCCCATCCACTTTTTCCTCTCACCTTTCCTGTTCCCATTTCCCTTCCATCAGTCCATCTTTCCTTCCCTCCCTCCAACCCCTCCTCCATTCCATCCTCCCACCATCCTACCCCTCCCTCCCTTCCTCCTATTCCTCCTTCCCTTCCTTCTCCCTAACCTTCCCTCCCACGACACGTGTTGACAACAAAAGAAACAGGTCTAATTCACACACACACAGCAGCAGCACGGGTCCCAGTAATAAAAGCACTGGTATATATCATTACCTGTCTACCAAGAATAAAAAGTTTAAGTATTTTTACAAACTGTATTCAATAATTTTACAGCCAAATACAAAAGAAGTGAAGTGTAAATATCAGTCCTCATACACACATACAGTATTGGGTTGTAATTTGTCATATTCATTATATGCTACAAAGTCCCTCCTGGCACTTTAGTATACCTCAAGATCACATCAAGAACGATCCTCAAAGACCACCACAAGGACCAAATCAAGACTACCTCAAAGACCACCTCAAGGACCACTTCAAGACCCACCTCAAGGACCACCTCAAGACTACCTCAAAGACCACATCAAGACCCACCTCAAGACCCACCTCAAGACCCACCTCTCTCTTAGTAAAAAATAATTCATCGAGTTTGTAATGATGGTCGTTGTGTTTGGTCCAGAGAGTCATTTTAGCGGTTCAGTGGGGGAATAATGACCTTTATGGTGTGTGTGTGTGTGTGTGTGTGTGTGTGTGTGTGTGTGTGTGTGTGTGTGTGTGTGTGTGTGCGTACCACCTCTCAACACCTGATATTACCCCTTAAAACTACACTACAGTTTAACCCAGATAAGGTCCACACTAACCCTCAGTGTAAGCCAAAGTGGTCCACAAGTTGAGCCTAAGAGGACCTTAATACATGTCCCGTGGTCCATTAACTGAAGTGGTCCACAGGGTAATGGTCCAGGGTGTTTATGGGACTTCTTACACGCCTACACGGTCCATAATGGGTTACGTGCTGGGCAGTGGGTGGTGGGTGGTGGGCGGTGGGTGTACAGTAGCTAGATGGTAGGTTAATGAGGGAGGCGGATGATCACAGAGGCTGGACGGGTCACCTGGGCACATACACAAGGAGGAGGAGGAGGAGGAGGAAGAAGAGGAGGAGGAGGAGGAGGAGGAAGTGGAGGAGGAGGAGTAGGAGAAGAAGAAGGAAGAGGAAGATGAGAGTGGTGCGATGAAAGAGCTCTTATGTCATGCTTACAAACACTGAGAAATATTACCTACACTGAGAAATATCACCTACACTAAGAAATATCACCTACACTGAGAAATATCACCCACACTGAGAAATATCACCTACATACACTGAGAAATATCACCTACAAACACTGAGAAATATCACCTACAAACACTGAGAAATATCACCTACAAACACTGAGAAATATCACCTACAAACACTGAGAAATATCACCTATATACACTGAGAAATATCACCTACACTGAGAAATATCACCTACAAACACTGAGAAATATCACCTACACTGAGAAATATCACCCACACTGAGAAATATCAACTACAAACACTGAGAAATATCACCTACAAACACTGAGAAATATCACCTACATACACTGAGAAATATCACCTACATACACTGAGAAATATCACCTACATACACTGAGAAATATCACCTACTCACAAACACTGAGAAATATCACCTACATACACTGAGAAATATCACCTACAAACACTGAGAAATATCACCTACACTGAGAAATATCACCTACACACTGAGAAATATCACCTACATACACTGAGAAATATCACCTACAGAAATATCACTACATACACTGAGAAATATCACCTACATACACTGAAATATCACCTACATACACTGAGAAATATCACCTACAAACACTGAGAAATATCACCTACAAACACTGAGAAATATCACCTACAAACACTGAGAAATATCACCCACACTGATAACCACTAAACCCTTGACGTCATCGTCCAGTCCTCCATCCTTCCCCCTCACATCCCCTCCTCCATCCTCCCCTCCTCCATCCTCCCCCCTCCTTCCTTCCCCTCCCCCCCCCCTCCTCCCGGTTCCTCCAAAGCTTAACCATGCGGGCAAAAAAAAAATAGTCAAGGTGAAACCGAAAATAATGGCTAAAAGGGACAGAAAAACAAAAGTTGGAGGTTGGACTTGCCGAGATGTATTTACATTTATATTAGTAAATCATGAATACAACATAAGTAAGGGGCAAGGGAGAGTAAGTTTAATATTCTGGTCTGTTTGTCTGTCTGTCTGTGTGTCTCATTCTGTCTTCCTGTCTCTGTCTCTCTGTCTGTCTCTGTCTCCCTTTCTGTTTTTTTTCCTTCCTACCTCTGCCAGATATCTCTTGATTTCAGAGGTGGATAATCTTGGAAAACTTGAGACCAGAGACCGGAGACAGAGACATCAAAACCGTCTCGGAAGGGAAGACTTGTCTCTGAAGGAGGAGAAAGAGGAGGAAGAGGAAGAGGAGGAAGAGGAAGAGGAGGAAGAGGAAGAGGAGGAAAGAGGTGTGGTGGGGGGGGGGGTGGGTCTTTCAAGGTTAAAATGAAAGCTTGGGAGCCTAGGAGAGATATACTGTAGTCTTGAGAGAAGTTTTATAGAAATGGCTTTTACCGAGAGTCTCAGTCTTAGGTCAGTCTTCAATCAGTCTTATGTCAGTCTTAAATCAGTTTTAGATTAATCTTAGTTCATTATTAGGTAAAATTTAAGTTAGTATTAAGTTAATCTTGGGTCAGTATTACGTCAGTCTTGGGTCAGTATTCGGTCAGTCTTACGTCAATCTCAGGTCAGTATTAGGTCAGTCTTAGGTCAATCTTAGGTCAATCTCAAGTCAGTATTAGGTCAGTCTTAGGTCCATCTTAAGTTAATATTAGGGCAAACTTATGTCAATCTTAGGTCAGTTTGCGGTCAGTCTCTTCAGGTTATAAAACAGATACTTGGCGGAAAAGAAATTCGGTCTCTGAGAGCAGGTGCACTTGAAGGCTTGTCGCGGTATTGCGGGAAGGGGTGGGGGGGGCTTTGAGCTGCAACCTGGAGGGGGAGGAGATGTCATATTTTCTGGGTGTTTCTGTTCAATCCAGTGAGCTTTATTATAAGAGTGACAGGTCTCTTAAAGAGAGGTCTTTTCGGGGTTCGCTGACCCGATACTGCTTTTTGGAATCAGTGTGTCTGTGTGTGTGTGTGTGTGTGTGTGTGTGTGTGTGTGTGTGTGTGTGTGTGTGTGTGTGTGTGTGTGTGTGTGTGTGTGTGTGTGTGTGTGTTTGTGGGTGTGTGTTTGTGTGTGTGTGTGTGTGTGTGTGTGTGTGTGTGTGTGTGTGTGGGTGGTGTAAATAAGACGTTTATAGTATGTCTATGGGCCATAAACATCAGAACAATATATATATTCCAACATACCGGCATTTAATGTCTAACCATCATCTGACTCTCAAAACTATTTTGTATATATGTAATGAACTGTGACAGAATCCAGCAGAGAAAAGAAATATTGAATCAGGCTTTTAATGAACGCTCGGAATGTACGCGCTAAATTCTTTGAGAAATCAGGGAAACCGGAGAAGTTATTTTGTCTTCATTATTGACAAAGAATGTTAATTTCACAAAAAGGTTTCATATGAACAGCGAGAAAATGGTAAAATTCTCCGAGAAGTAAGACCCAATGACACCATTCCCCTTAAGCTATTTACAGTAGAAGTGTAAGAGGTTTGTAAACGACCACAATTGGACTGAAATTGGTTCAGATACCAAGGAGGTCAACTTAAACCATTTACAGTACATTCTGCTGATCCTACTTTATTATTGGCATTAAACCCAACACAAAAAAAGTCTACGATTGCAAACATTAACTCAAATCAGCAAGAGGATTAGGTTGAATATAAACAGGCAGATCATAAGTAAGACTCAAACAAGATGAAAAGTTGTCAGCTTAGAAAATTCAACACTGAAAGCCTGAGGAAGTTAATGAATAAAACCTTTATGAACAACTGTTGTCATGGCGAGACCTTTGGAAATGTAACCAACGTAAACAATGACAACATTCTCCTACTGCCATTATTAGACATAAGTTAACATGACCATTTAATGCATAAATAATAAAGTCATAAATAATAAAGAATCCTTAAACAACATACAGAGATAAACACATCCTGAACACAAATAAGAGACATCATTAACGAGGGGTGAGGAAAAAGAGAGATCAGAAGACATAAGAAGACACGACAAACAGTGGACCAAGGAGATGCTTAATTGGACCCAGCGAGACACCCAGACAAGGAACAGCTCCTCACAGATGACTCTCAGTCGACAGGGAAGGTACAGGAGGGAAGAAATAAGACTGTGGTGGTATATATATGTGTGTGTGTGTGTGTGTGTGTGTGTGTGTGTGTGTGTGTGTCTGTGTCCGAAAATCCGTATAAAACTATTGAGGAAGAGAGTGAGATGGAGAAAAACAGAGAGAGAAAGAAAATATAACGAGAGGAAGAGACAGAAAGAGAGAAAAATATTCACTAAATATTTATAAGTCACAACTTTCTGAAGGATTGTAAATTAAATTATTAAAAAAAAAAGGTGAAATAAATCAAGTAATTTGAATATTTCTGTAAATTTCAAGGAAAATTCGGCTCATCAAGACAAAGTAGGAATAAAGTCGAGTCAGAAAAAAGTGAATTTATAGAAGGAATAAAAACACACCTTCATAATCCTTCTGTACGGCAGACTCACTCGCTCACTCACTCACTCCTTCCCTCCCTCCCTCCTCACTCACTCACTCGCTCACTCCCTCACTCACTCACTCCTTCCCCCTCTCCCTCCTCACTCACCCCCCCTCCCTCCTCATCACTCACTCCTCCTTCCCTCCCTCCCTCCTCCTCCTCCTCCTCCCTTCCCTCCCTCCCTCCTCACTCACCTTCCCTCCCTCCTCCTCCTCCTCACCGCCTCCCTCCTCCACCCCCTCCCTCCCTCACCCCCTCCCTCACTCCTCCTCCTTCCTCCCCTTCTCCCTCCCTCCTCACCGCCTCCCTCCCTCCCCACTCCTCCCTCACTCACCCCCTCCTTCACTCCTCCTCCTTCCCTCCCTCCTCCTCACCCCCTCCCTCCTCACTCACTTCCCCCCCTCCCTCACTCACTCCTCCTTCCCTCCCTCCTCCTCCTCACTCCTCACTCACCCCCTCCCTCCCTCACTCACTCACTCCTTCCCTCCCCTCCTCCTCCCTCCCTCCTCACTCCCCTCCTCCTCCTCCTCACCCCCTCCCTCCTCCTCACTCCTTCCCTCCTCCCTCCTCCTCCTCCCTCACTCACCCCCTTCCCTCCCTCCTCCTCCTCCTTCCTCCCTCCTCACTCCTCCTTCCTCCCTCACTCACTCCCTTCCCCTCACTCCCCTCCCTCCTCCTCCCTCACTCCTCCTCCTCCTCCTCACCCCCTCCCTCCTCCTCTCCTTCCTCCCTCACTCACTCCTCCTTCCTCCCTCACTCCTCCTCCCTCCCTCACTCCCTTCCCTCCTCCCTCCCTCACCCCTCCCTCCTCCTTCTCCTTCCCCTCCTCCCTCCTCACTCCTCCCTCACTCACCCCCTCCCTCCCTCCTCCTCCTCCTTCCCTCCCTCACTCCTCCCTCCCTCCCTCCTCACCCCCCTCCCTCACTCACTCACTCATTCACTCACTCGGATAATCTTTCCCTCTGGTCCTGTTATCCTGACTCGAGTTTTATTTCCTTGGAATAGCATATTAGTGAAGGTTCAAAGTTACCGCTGACAGGGAACCAGTGGGCAGGAGGGAGGTGGAAAGGAAGGGGAAGGAAAGAGGTGGAGGTGATGATTGGGCGGAGGAGGGAGGGAGGAAGAGGTGGAGTGGTGTAGTAGGGCGGAGGAGGGAGGGAGGAAGAAGGTGGAGGTGGTTAGTTGGGCGGAGGAGGGAGGAGGACAGGGTGGAGGTGTGTGGTTGGGCGGAGGAGGGAGGAGGAAAGGTGGAGAGTAACACGGACGAGGGAGGAGGAAAAGGGTGGAGGTGATGGGAGGAGGGAGGGGTGAAAGGTAGTAGGAGGGGGAGGGAGGAAAGGTAAAATCGATAGGAGTAGTAGGAAGGAGAAGAAGGAAGAGGAAGGAAGGAAGAAGAAAAACGAAGGAGGAAGAAGTGGTGGTAGTGGTGATGTGGTAAATGTATAGTTTAAAAAAAAAAATTCATGACTTTCAAACTATCTTCAGGAGTCTGGATCAAAGGTGACTAGAGAAGTTACGGTAAGGTCGCTTAAAGCTCTTTGAGGAAGGAAAGAGAGAGAGAGAGAGAGAGAGAGAGAGAGAGAGAGAGAGCTGGCATGACTTATATCCAGTCCTCGACGTTTAAAGAAAAAAATATATATATATAAAGTTTATGTCAGTGACTTTTTCTTTTTTCTCCTGACCGGAGGAGAGATAATTGTAGGTGTGTTCCTTAAGTACAAAGAAGAAGGAAGAGGAGGAGAAAAACAGGAAGAGGAAGAGGACAAGGAGAAGGAAGAAGGCGAGGAGAAAGAAGAAGGCGAAGAAGAAGAGACACACACACACACACACACACACACACACACACACACACACACACACACCTCTAAATAGTAAGAAATAAAAAAATAAAAGAGAGAGAATAAAAGAAAGAGACAGAGATAGAGAGATAAAACAAATACTACCCCATACACAGATACAGTATAAACAAACCATCATCACTACCAGACTAACCTCCCAGAGCACACAAGGTCAATCATTACCCACATCTTAAACCCAGAGATCTTGGTCAGCTTATAAACAATGAGCTTATATTAATGTGATCAAAATACGAGATATTTATAGGTATTTATAAACCTATATTGATGTTTTTATATAATTGTGTATTATAATGGAGCTTCATTTGTAGTTATCAATGAAAGGTAATTCCTAAATATAATTATTTTGTGTATATATCAGACCCAAAATATTGTGGGGTTTTTTTTAATTAGACTTTATTCGTTTATTATAACTGGTAATGGTTAATACAATTATGTGAGTGTTTGTCGTTTTTACTACTTAATGTGGACCAAAAAAACTACACCGGTATGTATTTAATATAATGAACATAGTCTATTCCATTCATCGTTAAATAATGTTGTTAATAGTGCTAGCCATACTACTACTACTACTACTACTACTACTACTACTACTTTTTATAACTATTTTTTTAACTACTACTACTACTACTTCTACTACTACCACCACCAGGTCTGCTATTACTACTACTTTCCTCCCAAGTTCAAAGAAATAAAACGCAATATAGACACTTGACCTGGCTCCTCACCCTCACACTCCCAGACACTTGACCTGGCTCCTCACCCTCACACTCCCAGACACTTGACCTGGCTCCTCACCCCTCACACTCCCAGACACTTGACCTGGCTCCTCACCCTCACACTCCCAGACACTTGACCTGGCTCCTCACCCCTCACACTCCCAGACACTTGACCTGGCTCCTCACCCTCACACTCCCAGACATGACCTTGGCTCCTCACCCCTCACACTCCCAGACACTTGACCTTGGCTCCTCACCCCTCCACTCCCAGACACTTGACCTGGCTCCTCACCCTCACACTCCCAGACACTTGACCTGGCTCCTCACCCCTACACTCCCAGACACTTGACCTGGCTCCTCACCCTCCACACTCCCAGACACTTGGCCTTGGCCCTCACCCTCACACTCCCAGACACTTGACCTGGCTCCTCACCCCTCACACTCCCAGACACTTGACCTTGGCCCCTCACCCTCACACTCCCAGACACTTGACCTGGCTCCTCACCCTCACACTCCCAGACACTTGGCCTTGGCCCCTCACCCTCACACTCCCAGACACTTGACCTGGCTCCTCACCCCTCCACACTCCCAGACACTTGACCTTGGCTCCTCACCCTCACACTCCCAGACACTTGACCTGGCTCCTCACCCTCACACTCCCAGACACTTGACCTGGCTCCTCACCCTCACACTCCCAGAGACGGCCTTGGCTCCTCACCCTCCACACTCCCAGACACCCTGGCTCCTCACCCCTCACACTCCCAGACACTTGACCTGGCTCCTCACCCTCCACACTCCCAGACACTTGACTTGGCTCTTCACCCTCACCTCCCAGACACTTGACCGGCTCCTCACCCCTCCACACTAGACACTTGACCTGGCTCCTCACCCTCACACTCCCAGACAATTGACCTGGCTCCTCACCCTCATACTCCGAAATACTTAACCTGGCTTCTCCAGTGCTTGACGTCCTAGACTACACAATATGTCATTCAGGATCGTCAGGCAGGAGTGCTCGGTGCTAAAGACGGCATAAAATATCGTTTCTTAATACTGTCCTACCAGTTCCTCTCACTATATATGGGCGTTTATGTTGTAAGGTGTGATTTGCTTTTATACCTCGATTATTTCTGAGTTTTAATAGGAATTAGCTGTTGTGTATTTTGGCGAGTGGATTAGTTTGTTGGTAGAGTCAATTAATATTATTAATAGTTGTAATAACAGTATTATTACAAGGGTTACTATTACTATTAATATTACTTTTAGTATAGTTATATATAAAAGGCACACGCACACACACACACACACACACACACACACACACACACACACACACACACACACACACACTACAGGGATAGGTGGTGGCAGCAGAGTCACCACCACATCATAAAGGCCATTAAGTGTGATATTCATTTTATAAGACGACTACCTTGAGAAAAGACCTGAATCCGGTTCCTCAAAGGTTCGCAAAGTAAGTTTTAATCCTAAGCGAGGAAATGAGAACACATCTAAACTCCAGGAAAGCTGCACTGAGAACTCTACCGTGGCTAAATAATTTCTTGTTTCATCTTATGTATATCTAAGTTAGTCCCAGGTAGTTAAGGGAGAGTCTCAGTGTACAGTAACTCAGATGCCAGTGTGGGTGTTGGGTTTATTTTACCAGAGCGATGTTTATTTACCAGCAAAACATTACCCTGATCAATGTTTTTTTTTTCCAGGTGAGGGATTCTGGCAGATGGTCAACATACATTAATATATATGTCTATTTTTTTTTTCTTACTAGTATTGACAGAGATGATTTTTTTATACAGTATATAATAGTGATTAATATGTGATGGACGAAAAATTTAGTAGTGACTAGAAGAAAAAATATAGCAAATCTGGAGGAGGTTAGATCATATATCGTAGTCTATTAAATAAGTCACAAAATATATGTTTATCTCTTTATCTCTTAGTCTAGGTAATCATTATATTTTTATTTTTTCATATTATTAAAGTTTCTCTTATCCGTCACTATTTATTCATCATTACTTGTTTCCCTTTTTCCTTCCTTTATTCTATTCTTCTCTTTCCTCTTCTTCCTCTCCTCCTCCTCTATGTATTCCTTCACCTTCATCCTTTCCTTACCTCTCTCATCCCTATTCCCCCTCTCAACCCTACCTCTCCCCCTCTCATCCCTCCCTCACCCCTCTCACTCCCTCTCTCACCCCCCTCACCCTTCCCTCACCTCTCACCCCTTGTGTTACTCACCTGTTGTACATGAGGACGTCAGGTGTCCATAGGTATTTTGGGGGTATCCTTAGGTCCGCCACGCCGCCATAGTCCGACTCGTTCCACATCAAGTTGTGGTCCTGCCACTCCTGTAAGATACACGGCCAGTGAACACGGATACAGATTATGCTTCAGGCGACACATAGCCATTACACAGGGGACACAATCATTATACAGGGGACACAGCTATTATACAGGGGACACAGCTATTATACAGGGGACACATAGCCATTATACAGGGGACACAGCTATTATACAGGGGACACATAGCCATTATACAGGGGACACAGCTATTATACAGGGGACACATAGCCATTATACAGGGGACACAGCTATTATACAGGGGACACATAGCAATACGGACACAATATTATACAGGGACACATAGCCATTATACAAGGACACAGCTATTATACAGGGGACACATAGCCATTATACAGGACACACACAGAGACACATAGCCATTATACAGCACACCACACACACACACACACACACACACGAATAAAAACAACCATAATTCCATACATCAATGTCTGACTTTTTAATGTTGATCATCATAATTAGTATTCGGGTAACCAGTTGTTATATTTGGTCAATGTTTATGAGTGGTAAACAGGTCAACTACTACATATATATTTCATTGTCATGCAGACGGGTGTGAGTGTGTGGGCGTGATATGTAACTTTGGTTAATATAGTAATCTGATCAATATGGATATTAGATATTGATTAGTTGTTATGGAATGTTCTCCACTTCAGATGCTATTGGAATCTGTGTTTAATAATAATAATAATAATAATAATAATAATAATAATAATAATAATAATAATAATAATAATAATAATAATAATAATAATAATAATAATAATAATAATAATAATAATAACAATAATAATAATAATAATAATAATAATAATAATAATAATAATAATAATAATAATAATAATGATAATAATAATATTAATAATAATAATAATGTTTTTTATAATCGTCGTAATTGGATTAAAGCTAGAATTTAAGTTAATAATAAAATATTACTTTATTATGTGTAAATATCATATTTGTTGACAAAACAGATTACTGGCGTATAAATTTTTTGTCATATATGGATAATATTTATTCAAATGAGGATAATAGATCAACTGGACAGCCAACTGCTGTGTTAGCCTTCATGAGCTGGACTAGACAAGGGGAAATAATGCTTGTTGGAATAAATAGCGCAAGGGGTGAAGACTTAGTGAGTGAATGTTGTTTATTTACCCTCTGTACACGACTCTAAGAGCATGTCCATACGTAAAGGTAATTTGTACACCTGTGACCTATTATAATGTATGCATGTTTTATATGTTCAATTTTCTCTACATGTTCATTTAAATTCCTGACAGCACACGTTCCTTCAACCATATGTAAAGTCTAGTAAAAACAGTTAAACCTGTACTAATATTCATCAAACACACATATACACATATGTCAGCTGAAATTGATAAATATATCCAAATGTTTACATCTAAATATGTTTATTATATGTATATATCATCCACACATGTATGAAACCGACCACGTACACACACAGGGTGGAGGATGACAAAACAACATTAATATATAAACAACAAACATTAAAATACAAACATTAATAAAATATAAACTTGTATATAATGAAAGAGATTCTATAGTTATGTAAAGAGTAGTAAGGTACAGCAATAAATACTTTATGGATCGTGTATCTCTCTCTCTCTCTCTCTCTCTCTCTCTCTCTCTCTCTCTCTCTCTCTCTCTCAGCCTCTCTATTTCAAAATATTGTCTTTGTATCAATACATACACAGACACAACCTAAACACAGACATCAACAGACAACGCATACCATAAAGAGAAGCATCTATACTCCAGACAAACACAAAATACAACAATAATCTTTATACTTCACAGAAATATACAGTCCTATCGCCGTTCTGTGGGAGGGCAGCTAAGGAAACCTGCCTTGTAAGCTTCACCATAAAGACGACACTTTGGCCAAGAGTCACAAAATAATTCTAGTTGTAGAGTGGGGACGAAAAATATCCCGGATGGCTTTCATCAAGTGGTGGGCAAATATTGACCATCGCTAAGGTACGAACGCCGGGCTTAGAGGTACACGTGGTATCTGAAGGCTTGAGAGAGTTGGGATCGTCCATCTCTTAAATTTATAGACGTAATTTGCTCTTGAAAGTCTTATAAAGCTTCAGATTCTTCAATTATTCAGATAGGCCGGGAGGTATGCTCTAAGTATTAGCATATAATTGGCTTCCCCTTGTAGGCTGCTCTCTCTCTCTCTCTCTCTCTCTCTCTCTCTCTCTCTCTCTCTCTCTCTCTCTCCAGACTGTGGCCTTCCCTCAGGGCCCTCTAGGGGGATTACCCACCCACCTGGTACAAAACTCAGCCAGGAAGACGCCTTATTACGGCCATTTTTCTTTGCTTACCTAAGTCTTCCCGGTGAGAGCTTATTTCAGAATTGTAAATGAGGTTACTGGCCTTCAGTTTCTTCACTTTTTTCGTTTTAAGGAACTTGTTGTTTAACGATTCTTCCGAGTCACTTATGTTAACGATATTTTTTTTAGTCTTGTCACAGATCTAGGCAAGGGGAGGCGAGCCATGGTGCTCTAAGGAAGGAATATATCCGAGATGAAAGTTAACTTGGACACAAATAGTTTGCTTTCTCCCAGCAGCGATATTTTTATGACTGTTAATTGGCTTCACCGTCTTCCAGTGTTCACGAGACTGTAATGGCTGGCCAATCAGTAAGCAGTTTTGTGTCGGGACCGCGGGTCTGAGCTCTGATGACGTCACAGCCTATTTTAGGAGAGTGTATGTTCCGCTGGTGTTTGTGACTGTGACTCAAAGAAGGCATTAGTTACATCTCTTTTACTATACTGACTTATCTTTCTTACAGGCCTTTGAAGTTTGGTTCTAGAGACTGTTAAGTTACTTTATACTGATAGAAAGACAAATTAAGACGTATTAAGGCTGGCTGTAAATATGCGGACTTTGGATGATAATGCGACCTTTTGGCCATATCATAACGGATAAGGTGGTTATGGTAGAGATATTTAATAAGGGAAATTTGTGGGTGATATTCAAAGCTATTTAGGTGAAATTTATATTAATATTTTTTTCGTATTTCTTATTGAGCCATGTTTATTGACCCTAATAGATGACTTATCAAAACTATTATTACTACTTTTCTTATTACTATTCCCATTCTTAATCATCATTATTAGTATTCTCATATATGAATCAGCATTAAGTACAAATCAATAGAAAGCAATAATCTATCGAATAGTGTATGTTAGTTTCTATTACACTTCTGTCTTTGTTAAGGAAATAAAATAAAATTAAAACAAATAAACAATTAAGCATTAATGTGAATATATGAAGAATTACTTTGAAATACAATAAAACAGTAACATACGAGCATATGAGTTCATCCAATACAGTGATACAATTGCAGTAGTTACACCTAAGACGACATTGAACATCTTATTTCTTCGCACACACACACACACACACACACACACACACACACACACACACACACACACACACACACACAGTAACTACTCGGTAAATACTTACAAAGTTTAGCCACACGTTCGTTGTAAGGATCTGGTTCTTCTCGTCCTGGAAAATAAAATATTACACATTACTTTTCACTCCCTATTTAACAAAGAAAGTAAAGGTGTTTATTTAACCAGCAGGTTTATAAACATAAATTGTACAAAGAGAGAAGAGTTATGAATGGCCGAGGCTTTTGAGAACATTACTTCCCTTGAAGGGGTTCCTGAAAATATAATGTGACTATATATATATATATATATATATATATATATATATTCAAATTAGCGTAGTGCAAACTTTTGAATCCCTGATATAACCTCTTTAGTCACAAAAGCAAAACAAAAATGGAAGAGTGGAAAAATTTCAAAATTAAAATAATGTTATAATGAAATAAAAACACTTTTCATGGAAGGATTCACACAAACCTGAATATAAAACTAGAAATAAAATCTCTCAGACGGAAATTTTTATTTAGAAAGTGATTTTTAGCAACAAAACTTCTGTTGGAAAAAAAAAGTTTGTCAATATTTGTGAATTTTGTTTACATACTCACCCTCAAACCTCTCCCTTACCCTCTCACCCCTTCCTCACCCTGTCTCACCCTCTCACTCGTGAATGCTTCGGCTTCATGAGTCGATACTCTCGGGGTTCACACCTCACGGAGAGGGCGGGTTGACTGAGTGTACCATTCGGAAATGTCCACATTTCACGATAAAAAACAATTCTTAACTTAGTTAAGGAAGTATTTATTAGGGGTTTTAGCATGGATTATTGAAACCTTGTGTTTTGTTCTTATTCCAAAACAAAACCTTAACAGTGGAGTATAATCGGAAGGTCCGTCCGTCTGTCTGTCTGTCATATCAACAGTATGATTATGAAATTTCTTATGAACGAAGACCTGTGTATCTTATTACGTCTTGTGTCATTCCATTGATAATAAACAAATATGCCTCAGTTCAATCATTATCTCAACGTCTAAATACTTAATGGTTTTTACCAAACTGAAAGAATCCTATACTTTAATACACACAAGATAAGCTTCTATTAACTAACCCGGCATCTTCAACATTGTTTTTCTCTTACACACAGCCAACAACTGCCGATGGTTTTAGTTCGGAATAGAAGAATTAACCACGGTGGTCTAAAGCGAGATACCGAGTACTCCTCACACATTAACCGGGTATTTTACTTAAACTTCTGTCTAATATTCCAGAATTTGCATATAATTTTACATATATGATGAATTACCATAAGACACTAATAGGATTAAAAAAACCTAATTTATCTATGAGTAGAGATTAAAGACACTAATTTTGAGGTCTTTTTACGGAGATTCTATTAAAATATGCGGGAAGGACAGAAAACTGGGAGACGACAGATGAAATGACAGGATATAGAGGCTTTGGCGAACCACATCAAGAGGACACACACACACACACACACACACACACACACACAGAATTTTACCACTAAGGTCTGTTGATGTCAGAACCTGTGTTTCTCTGGTTAGGTTCACGAGGCTCCCAGTGTGAGTCATGTTGAGAGGATAGTGTCTCTAAGAAGGGGAGGAAGAGAAGAGAAGAGGATGAGGAGGTAAGAGAAGGATGTCAGAGGTAGAGAGGTAGAGGAATTTAAGAGAGGAGGAGAGGAGAAAAAGCAAATAGGAGTAGGAGGGGGAGAAGAAAGAGGTTGGAAGTGTCAAGAAGGAAGAGGCGGAGGATATTGTAGAAAGAGAAGTAGGGGAATGGAGGAGGTAGGTAAGAGGGGAGTGTCAGTGAGGGAAGGAGAGAGGTGAGAGAGGAAATAAAAGGGAGGGAAGACCGAGAGTATATAGTCCCCCATATGATAAGTTAAATTAGACTACAAGCCATTACTGTTGACTATGTTGTTAGGGGAGTCCTGGAGCCCTCGTGGGTATACACACACACACACACACACACACACACACACACACACACACACACACACACTGGGGATGTCTGCAACTCCCTTTGATATTCTATAAATTGAAATTGTACTTACGATGTTATTGAAGGTTTATTGGTAGACTTTGATGGTATTTATAGTGGGTTAAAGCTTACGATACGAGCTGAGTTTACCTAACCTAAGTATAAATGATGACGGTGGTGTTCAAGGGATGTTGTATCATGTCATCTATCACGTCATCTATCACGTCAACTATCACGTCATCTATCATGTCTCTATCACGTCATCTATCATGTCATCTATCACGTCATCTATCACGTCATCTATCACGTCATCTATCACGTCAACTATCACGTCATCTATCATGTCTCTATCACGTCATCTATCATGTCATCTATCACGTCATCTATCACGTCATCTATCACGTCATCTATCGTCTATCACGTCATCTATCATGTCGCCTATCACGTCATCATCACGTCATCATCATGTCATCTATCACGTCATCTATCCGTCATCTATCACGTCATCTATCGTCTCTCTCACGTCATCTATCACGTCATCTATCACGTCATCTATCATGTCTCTATCGTCATCTATCATGTCATCTATCACGTCGTCTATCACGTATCTATCATGTCTCTATCGTCATCTATCGTCATCTACCATGTCTCTATCACGTCATCTATCACGTCATCTATCATGTCATCTATCATGTCATCTATCGTCGTCTATCACGTCATCTCATGTCTCTATCACGTCATCTATCACGTTAACTATCCGTCATCTATCATGTCTCTATCGTCATCTATCATGTCATCTATCCACGTCATCTAAAATCATCTATCACGTCATCTATCACGTCATCTATCACGTTAACTATCACGTCATCTATCATGTCTCTATCCGTCATCTATCACGTCATCTATCACGTCATCTATCATGTCTCTATCACGTCATCTATCATGTCATCTATCCCGCGTCGTCTATCATGCCATCTATCACGTTATTTATCACGTCACCGCCATTCCACCCTCAACCTGCCCCTTCACCACCCATTACCCCACTGCACTACCCTTCACCACCCATTCCCATCCTCAACCTGCCCTTCACCACCCCTTCCCACTCTCACCCTTACCCTTCACCACCCATTCCCACCCTCAACCTGCCCCTTCACCACCCCTTACCACTCTCACCCGTACCCTCCACCACCCATTCCCACCCTCAACCTGCCCCTTCACCACCCCTTCCCACCCTCACGCCTCACCTTCACCACTCACACCCACCCTCTCATACATATTAAAGCTAAACTTACCCCACTCATGTATTCCCTCTCATATATTATAAAGTTAAATATATTCCCTCTCTATTAAGCTCCAGTTTTAATCTGTATTGGAGGCACAATTTCCTATTAACTAGAGACAATGGACTAGTGGTGTTTGTGCCTGCTGCTGACATTCCCTACCTGCCCACCACCAGGAATAATGCCAGGAACCGGTGCCATGGAATTAGAACGGGGACTCATGCTAGCGTTGGGATTGGGAATAAGGACTGGAATAGGGACCAGGAATTGTGTTCGATGTTAAGGAATGAGAATAGTTGGAACGTGTATCAGAAACTAAGATCGGGAATTGTAATTATTAACGGTTCCTAGGATTGTGATGAGAAATTATAGTTTAATATTATGAACACAAAGAATATATACTGTATAACTATAAGAGCATCATTCACTGAGGAACAAAGGGGTCAGTGAGGAGGTTTGAGAAGGTTAGAAGGACCTACGTGACACACAACTGTCATGTAATAATAACGACCAATCAACTGGGTTTCAATTTAATGATTAATGATAAACAACCTTTTGGCTGTAACGTTTATTACCAATTTTTCCCATAATGTGTAAAGAATAACACAAAACTGCCATAAATTATATTATCTATTACCGCCTCCAATAAATGGATAAAGTCTAATTGAAATAGAGGAAATTGGGATATTGTTGGACTCACACAACCTCGCCATAATTATATTTTGATATGGAATTTGATTTGATTTTTACAAACATACTTTCATAATGTGGACGAATATATGTATATTATTTTATTAAAACAGTATATATATATATATATATATATATATATATATATATATATATATATATATATATATATATATATATATATATATATATATATATATATATATATATATATATATATATATATAATAATATTATATACATGGTCATTTATGGCCAATAGGAAGTTTACAATACCGGCAATTATCCCTATTTAGTGCAAACTGTACAGACAGGTCTCAGTATTGAACACACCATTGTTGTTGGCTCTTTCTTACACAGCACACCAGAGTAAATACTGTATATATCAGATGACACGAAGCTGCCAACAGTAAATCTGTTCCCTGTTATTGTACAGTACACCATGCTGTTGCCTCTGAGGCCATACAAACATTATATAGCTTAACTCTAGATTCTGTAGCCTAACAGTATAGCTTGATCTTATATTACAGTAATAATCCCTACAGGAATATTAAGCCATACGTGGGTTTACTGTTTACTCCCATATAATATAAACTACGTCCCATGTGTTCTGATAACATATTGGTATCATTAGCATATGTTTTTTCTTTATTCTAAACTCCAGTAGAAGTGAATCATTAAAGTGTTTTTTCCTCAGAGTCTTGGCAAACACGGAGATAAAGATTATTGCTGGAATTTCCTGGTAAAAGATTTTTCCAATATTTGTTCAGAGAATAGATAGATAAATAAGTTAATATTAACACTTGTTTTCCTTCTGTTCCTCTTCCGCTGTTATTCTCTTCCTCTTAGTTCCTCCCTTCCTTCACATTTCTCTTTCCCTCAAGCATCTTTTCCGCTTCCTTTAATGCCTTTCATTCTCACTCGTTTTGTCTTTATTTTTTTCGTCGTTTCTGTCTCTTTCTTCCTTCTCTTTTTCTTTTAATGTCTTACCTACATTTCCCTCTATCTCTTTCTTTATCTATCTGTCCGCCTCTCTCCCTCTCTCTCTCCTCCTTTCCATTACTTCATGCTCCCCCTTTCCTGCCTCCTACTCCCCTCTTTTCTTTCCATTTCTCCTCCTCCTCTTCCTACTACCCCAGCTTCTCCCTCTCATATCTTCTCTCCCCCTCTTTCCCCTCTCCCTCCTCTCATTTTTCTCCTCCTCCCCTCTCCTACCTTTCATATATTCTCCCTTTCCCCATCTCCCTCGACCTTCCATTTTTTTCTTTCTCTTTTCTCCTCATCCCATCCTCCTCCTCATCTCTATCCTTCTTCCTCCTCCTCCTCTACCCCCTCCTCTCATCTACCCTACCCCCCTCCCCTCCTACTCCTCTTCAGTCCTCCGGCTATTATCTGAAGAGCAAGGCTATCATGGGCGTTGGCTCTCTGGGTTTGATAACGAACACTATTCAGAGTGTTTACATTAGCCGGGTTCGATCCTCAGATAATTAGTGTTCTTGGTGAGAATTTTTGGCATCTAGATAGGATGTGTGTGTGTGTGTGTTCAGGAAAGGGATACTGAACAATTGCCTGTTAGTAACCTGCCTGTAGGTGTTGATGTAAGGGCCCTGTACTTGGTTCTGTTATAAACTATCTATATTGTATTGTATGTAATATAGACACGATGTATATAGTTTACACTTAAGCATATCTCTACCATTACTAGCATCTCTTTACACCATAGATTATATCCTCCATATTCCCATACAGCCTGAGAGTCATGGCACAGTCCACTAGCTAGCACATCCCTCCCTCATTCCATATTAATGTTTACCTGCATCTAAAGAGGACCAATAAACATATAAATATTCCATTACACCGGATAAGGGAAAGGAAAGAGGATTATTTTTCTTTTTTTTCAGAGAGGCAAATATGCAAGATATTTTTTTTTCTTCCATACTCAATATGATAATGCCAGGGATCAGGTTCGGCTGGGGTATAAATAAATACAGAGTGTTTGAAAATGAATGTCCAGATTGTAAATGATTCTATATATGAAAAAAAAAATTAGACATAAATTTTTGATGACCCTGTATATGTGTTTTCTGTAAGTTTGTATTATAATAGAAGAAGCCACAGAAGTATTAGTTTGTTAGCCTGTGTTTAGATGATGATTAAGAGTGATATGATTATGGATGGTGTGTGTGTGTGTTGTGTTGTGTGTGTATGTGTGTGTGTGTGTGTGTGTGTGTGTGTGTGTGTGTGTGTTTTAATGCTGGATGTGTTGTATATTTATTTATGGAGTATGGAGGTATTACTGTGTGTTGTGTGTGATTTTTTTTTCGTTTGACGGTCGAAATATTAAATTGTGTGTCTTTTTTATGTTGGAAGTATAAGCCTGTCTGTCTGTCTATATATATGTCTGTCTGTCTGTCTGTCTGTCTGTCTGTTTGTCTGTCTGCCTGCTTGTCTGTTTATCTGTCGATCTGTTTGTCTGTCTAGCTGTCTATCTGTCTATCTATATGTCTGTATGTCTACCTGCTTGTCTGTTTATCTGTCGATCTGTCTGTCTTTCTGTCTATCTATCTGTCTGTATGTCTGCCTGCTTGTCTGTTTATATGTCTGCCTGTCTATCTGTATGTCTGTCCGTTTGTCTCTATCTCTCTCTCTTTCTAACAAACCTCAACATAAATTAACAACCGCAAATTTGATCATCCTAGGATTAACAGAAACACACCTATTCTTATTTGCATATAATCACCCTAAAAAACAACAACACATATATCTCTTAATTAATTAAAAAAACTCTGTCATGGAACTAAAAAAAAAAAAAAGAGAGATTCATAGTTGACGCAAAATAAAAGATGTGTAAATATTGGACAAGCAGAGTGAACTAACACGGGGAAGGTAGACACAATTGTATCTGGAAATTACGAATCTCTTCTGTACATTTCCGGTTGAAAACAAGAGGTTATGTCCCAGGATACTTAGCAAAAGGTTAACAGATACATGAATCTATCCTACTTTTATTTCCTCTTAATTATCCTCTCTTCCCCTCCTCGCCTTCTTCTCTCCTTTCCTCCTCTCTTCTCGCCTCTATTCTCCCCTCCCTTTCTTCTTCTCCCCTCCTCTCTACTCCGTCTTTCTTTTCCTCTCCTCCTCTTCCCTCTTTTCTCTCCTCCCCTACCCTCTCATCTTTTCTCCCCTCCCTTCTCTTCTCTTCTCCCCTCCCCTCTTTTTTTCTCTTCTCCTCTTCCCTTTCCCTCTCCACTTCTCAATCCCTCCCCTCCTCTTTCTTTCCTACCGTCCCTCCCCTCCCCTCCCCTCCCTCTACCCTCCTCTCCCCTCCCTCTCCCCATTTTAACAAATAGTAAAGATAAAATTAACTCCTCTATGTATTAATTTAATTTAGGTAGCCAGAACTTACCAAATTTTCTCCCCAGTAAGTAGTAAAGAAGAAGACCACGGGGGCCAACTTTACCAGGTAGATCCTCGTTAAAACTATATCACAACTTCTTGAAATATCTTCCAAAGTCTGACGCAGTGATTTTTTTTTTCTTCGTGGTTGATTAAAAGGGAGAGTATAACCTTACCCTCCCCAGTGTTAAAATGGGTCATGTTATGGGTTTATAAAGATGGTGCCATACTGTGTATGTGTGTGTGTGTGTGTGTGTGTGTGTGTGTGTGTGTGTGTGTGTGTGTGTGTGTGTGTGTGTGTGTGTGCGACTCAATCTGATACAGCGAGTGGAATGAAAACAGACAGATAGGTCAGCTGCCAGTCGAAAATGAACAAATTTGATTTTGGAGGCAAAACGTCAAGGGTTAGTAAACAAAAAAACAAACAAACCAGGTATTCAATCCTACAGGTGCCGAAACTGTAGCGTTAATCTGGACGAAAGTGTCAGACTGGCGGAGTGTCTGCCGTCTGACTCACCTGCCTAATTCCCTCAGGTTTATACAGGTGTGGCGAGAATTTTACCTGGATGATAAGATATTTAAGTTGTGTATGAGTCTAGCCTTGACTTATGCTTTCATTAATGATTACAAATCACGTGATTCGCAATAAAGACTAATTTCTGTAGTCTCGATTGATCAGGCGGTAAGTGACTGACATACCTGGATTTTCGTACAAGTTCAGTAGTTCAAAATTAACATAACACTGATAATCAGAACCACTAAGGTCCTCTTAATACACACACACACACACACACACACTCACACAGCACCTATGCAAAACTTAGTATCAATATTTACTAAAAATACGTCTAGAATTAATTGAATTTAAAGGAGATTCATATAATCAGCATGTGTGACTATTCAAGCTAGGTATATATATATATATATATATATATATATATATATATATATATATATATATATATATATATATATATATATATATATATATATATATATATATACACACACTAAGAGATAAGCGGACTTAATCTGTATGTATTTAACCAACATTAATGCCCCGTGTTCGGTTCCCTGACCATGACACTGGCTTAGGCTACTCACCACGTTAATGATCTGCTGTAGCGAGAGGCCCAACTTAATGACGATGGCCGACGACTCGTTCGCTGTAGGTCGCTCCAGCTTGTTGTAGTCCCGAAGGAGGTCGTTGAGGAGTCTCCGTTCGTGTTGACCAGGTAGGCATCCTGTCGGAGGAAGGATATTGATATTATCTCACCAGGAGCACACTAGGGTTTTAATACTGTTTTACTAGGAAAAAAAAAAAAAAAAAAATATATATATATATATATATATATATATATATATATATATATATATATATATATATATATATATATATATATATATATATATATATATATATATATATATATATATATATATATATAAAAATAATACAGCCTCAAAGAATACAAGAAAATAGATAAAAAATTATGTATATTCAAACACAAGTATTGTGAAGCAGGATAAAGGAAACGTCCACTGAATACGCACATGACAACCTGACGCTCATGACCGACATTTACAGTACAATGTAAGTAGACATAAATAATTAGTCACTCACCGGGGGTTAGCAACACGACCCCTCCTCCTTTTCTCCCTCTCTCCCCTTTCCCGAAAACAATAACGCCATTACTCGGAGGAAAACCCTAAGATACTGTACACACACACACACACACACACACACACACCACACACACACCGCACACACACACACCAGGCAGCCTTGCGACACGTAAGGAATCTATTTAACAAATGAGGTTTTATTTTATATGCTTCTATTCATAAGAAACGACCTGACCGACAAATAACTCGACTACCTACACTCTCCCCATCTCCAGCTGGGTAGACTGGGGGTGCCCCGGGATCGGACCAGCGACCCTATGGCAGGAGGTGAGCGCCGTCTCCACTCACCTGGCGCACAAACCTTCCAACATTGATTAAGTCTATTTCCATCTTTATTTAACTGTAATATATTTTGTTTCTAGATCATGTTGTATGAAGGTAACGAGGTAATGTATATTGTTTTGTTTTGTTGTGTTATGAACTATGTGATGTGTCTGTATTCTGGGACACAGTTCATTGTATGTTCCTATATGTGTGGCAGATCCATGTAAACAAACGGTATGTACACTGGTATCTAGATGCAGGCAAATAGTTACATCAGCCTGAGCTCACACACACACCGCACACACACACACACACACACACACACACACACACACACACGTTCCTCAAGATACCGTGGTGTTAACTCTGAATCATTAATACAACCTCTTAAATTATCCTCAACATCTACAGTACTTATGAGAAAGAGAGAGAGAGAGAGAGAGAGAGAGAGAGAGAGAGAGAGAGTGTGTGTGTGTGTAGTGTGTGTGTGTGTGTGTGTTTATTTACTACCCCTACACACCTTCCCTCTAGCATGGGACTACACTATCACTGGGGTGTGTAGTCTCGTCTCCTCGTTAGTATTGATTGGTGAGAATCCTAATCACCAAAGTGCTTGCTCCTTCAAGTTCCCCCAAACTATCAAACTATTATGAACCTCTTGCTAGATGGAGAGAGGGAAGGAAGGAGGGAGAGAGAGAGAGAAGGAAGGAGGGTAATAATGATTTTACCTGGAGATTTGCTATAGATATGTTTATTTTAATCCTTAGAGGTCGGGGTAAGTGGGAGTCAAAAAACAAGCAGGTCTTGGGAAGTAAAATTGGTTACTCAGGACAAGGGGTAAAACAGGACCAGGGAAGGGTAGGTTTAAATGTGTACTATACAAACAGTAGGAGCGTTAGAAATAAAATAGTCTTGCTGAGAGCGGTTGTATGTACCGAGAATGTAGACGTCATAGCAATCACCGAAACTTGGATGAATCTGGCGAGCAAATTTTTTTTTATCAGAGTACCACATAGAAGGGTACAACCTTTTTCACAAGGACAGGGAAGGTAGGAAGGGGGGAGGGGTCGCACTCTTCGTCAAGGATACATTAAAATGTTGTATTAATAATTCAATAAAGGGTGAAATAGGAACCGAGTCTGTATGGGTAGAAATCACGTAAGGAAGAGAAAAACTATTTATGGGAGTGATTTACAGGCCCCCAAGTCTTGGGAAAGAAGCAGCTCGGCCTATATGGCAGGAAATGAGTAGGGCAGCAAAATAGAACAACCGGTGCATTATGGAGGATTTCAACTTCAGAAATATTGACTGGGACAACATTGTAGGTGACTATGAATCTGAAGACTTCCTAGATGCAGTACAGGACAATATTTTTAAACAACTAATTACAGAACCTACTAGAGGTGACAATATATTAGACATAGTATTAACAAATAAAGAAAATATTTTCAGAGATATCACAGTAGGGGAAGAACTAGGTAACAGTGATCACAGAGAAATCAGGTTCACCCTAAATTGGGAAACGAAAAACAATGACAATATGATCAGAGTCCCAAACTTTCGGTTGGCAGATTATCAGGGGTTAAGAAGGTATCTAGGTGAGGTCACCTGGGAACAGTGAGGTCAGTCCCCAGAAGGAAAGGGTGAGGTCACAGATGACACAACAATTGATCATGACTATGATATATTCACTAGTATACTACATAAAGCACAAGAACAAAATATACCATACAGAAACATTAGGTCAAATAAGAATGGGCCAAGGTGGATGACCAGAAAACTTAAACATGACATAGGAATAAGGAAAGGAATTTATAAGAAATTAAAGGGAGGGGAGGAGCTGCTCAGAAATAGGTATAATGAACCATCTAGGAATGTTAAGAAAAATGTAAGGAAAGCAAAGAGAGATTATGAAATCAGAATACTAGGAGATTCCAAGGCGAATCCCAAGGTAATTTTCCAGGTACTGTATATAGAACAATGGTCAAGGATAAAGTTGGGCCTTTAAAGTAAGGGAGGGGGGAAGTGATCGTTGGCAGTGAAGAAATAAGCAAAGCATTGAACAGCTACTTTTTATCAGTTTTCACAGAAGAAATTCGCGAGGAAATTCCAGAGGTGGAACTGATATTTAGGGGAAAGGAAGAAGAGAAATCAAAGAATATCACTATCAAAAAAGAGGATGTTCTTAAGGGGATAAATACATTAAAGAAGACAAAATCCCCAGGGCCTGATGAAATTTTCCCTCGAGTCTTGAAAGAGTGTAGGGAACAGATTAGTGGACCCCTCGTAAATTTATTTACAAAATCATTAGACACTGGAGTTGTACCAGACTTGTGGAAACAGGCAAATGTAGTACCCATATTCAAAAAGGGAGACAGAGCATCAGCGTCAAATTACCAGCCGATCAGTTTGACGTCAGTGGTGGGGAATTTTCTTGAATCAATTATAACAAATAGCATCAGATCGCATTTAGATTAAAGCAAATTAATCTACGACTCTCAACATGGGTTTACAAAGGGAAAATCTTGTCTAACAAATCTGCTGACGTTTTGTAGGAAAGTCTTCGAGGTAGTAGATAATGACGAAAATTACGATGTTATTTACTTAGACTTTGGCAAAACATTTAACAGAGTACCGCATCAGAGGCTTCTGAGAAAAGTTAAGGCTCATGGTATCGAGGGGAAAGTTTTATATTTGATAAAATCATAGCTCACCGATAAAACGCAGAGGGTCAGCGTAGCTGGTGTTAAATCTGAGTGGGGCTGTGTAACCAGTGGTGTTCCCCAGGGGTTAGTACTAGGCCCACTCTTGTTAGTAATCTACATAAACGATCTAGGTACTAGGATTAGCAATGGCATAAGCAAGTTTGCGGATGACACCAAAATAGGGCGGCAGATTAATTCAGGGCAGGATGCAAATGCACTACAGGGGGATTTAAATAAACTGCAGGAGTGGTCAGAAAATTTTCAAATGAAATTCAACACCAGCAAGTGCAGCGTACTTAATATTGGAAGAACAAATACTGTCAATGTATACAGCCTTAACAACATCAACCTAGAGAAGTCGACTTGTGAAAGAGACTTAGGGGTACTTGTAAGCCCGGGCCTACGGCCTAGAAAACAGTGCGTTAATGTTCGAAATAAGACAAACAGAGTATTAGGTTTTATATCTAGAAGTGTAAGTAATAAGAGTGCAGAGGTTTTATTGCAACTATATCTTGCGCTAGTCAGGCCGCACCTCGATTATGCGGTTCAGTTCTGGTGCCCACATTATAGAATGGATATCAATTCACTGGAGTCGGTGCAGCGAAGAATGGCGAAAATGATTCCTGGACTTAGAAACCTTCCATATCAAGATAGGTTAAAAAAACTAAACTTGCATTCCCTAGAAAGACGAAGAGTGCGGGGAGATATAGATAAAGTTCTTATAATATCCGAGCAAGATAGGACTCGTAGCAACGGATTTAAGTTGGATAAGTTTAGGTTTAGGAGGGAGATAGGAAGGAACTGCTTCACAAATAGGGTGGTGGACGAGTGGAACAAGCTTAGCAACTTTGTAGTAAGTGCTGGAACGCTGGAAAGTTTTAAAAGGAGGCTAGATAGATTCATGAATGATAGAGAGTGGTAGTAACTCTCGACAGGAGCTGCCATGCACAGGCCAACCGACCTATTGCAGACTCCTTATTTTCTTATGTTCTTATGTTCAAAATATTCTGAAGTGTAGTAATTTGCCTGGTTTGAGTAGAATGAAAGGATTTTTTAGCCCTTTTAAAACAATGATCAACAAACACAGAAGGGTACCCAAGTTTTTGCGCAATGGTTTGGATTTACATAATGAAGAATGACGGGAGGTGTTGGAGGCGAGTAGGAAAACACATGACTAATGCTATCACAGTGTCAGAGTTTAACGTCATGAGAGAGAAAGAGAGGGAGTAAGAATAATAAAAAGAATAGCAGAAAAAAGAGAAAGACAGACAGATTGACCCAATGAAAGAAGCAGAAACAGACAGATAGAGACAAACAGAAAGACAGATTGAATGAGACAGAAAGACAGATTGAATGAGATATGCAAAGAAACAAATTGAAAAAGAACCTATAATTATCTACCTTTAACGTTATCACCTGAATGGCATTAATCTATGGGAGTAAGTTTTGTTGCTGGATACTAAGGAGTTGTGTAGGTTAGGTTAGGTTAGGTTAGGTTAGGTCTTGATGTAGTATAGCAATGATAAAAGATTATGTTTGAACTCTGAACTCGTGTAAGGCTTTGGTTTTGAGGTTTGATCCAATTTTCTTGAAACAAATTAAGTCTATTTTTTTTCCTTTGGTCAGCACATATATACAAATACGCACACCCACACACACACACACACACACACACACACACACCACACACACACACACACCCCCCCACACACACACACACCCCCACACACACACACACACACACATACACACACACACACACACACACACACACACACACACCCCCACACACACACACCCCCACACACACACACACACACACACACACACACACACACACACACACACACACACACACACCCCCACATACACACACACACACACACACACACACACACATACACACACACACACACACACACACACACACACACACATACACACACAAGCATCTAACGTAGGCTTTCCCTCCAAAAAAAATACTAACGGTGGAAAATTTCATCAGTGAAGGTTAAAAAAAAAAAATGTAGTATTTAGTTGAATATTTTATCTAACTTAATTAACATTTACGCTACAACATACCAAAGTCCAGTGTTAACTTTATTAAATAGAGAGCATAGTAAACTTAGCAGAGTACATGTGTGTGACCCCCACTCCCTCCACCTCTCTCTCTCTCTTTTCGTCTATGTCTGTCTGTCTGTCTCTCTTTCTCTCTCTCTCTCTCTTTTTCTGTTTCTGTTTCTCTCTCTCTCTCTATCTCAACACCATCGTTATCGCGTGGTGTGTCCCTATGAGCGACGACACAACACAATATCTTAACAGCAGCTGAGATAATAGCCTGGTGACAAATATCTCTCCCACAACACACCAGCCTCCCGTGTCCCCTTCCCCCCACACAACTATAAATCTAACCTGTCCTTCCTTCCTCAATATAACCTAACCTAACCTAACCGACCTAGCAAAACCTAACCTAACCTAACATAACCTAAACGAACCTTACCTAACCTAACCTAACCTAACCTACCTAGCAAAACCTAACCTAACCTAACATAACCTAAACGAACCTTACCTAACCTAACCTAACCTAACCTAATAGCCTGCCTGGCAGAGCCTAGCCTGGCCTAGCATAGCCTAAGCAGACGCACAACCCCTGGCCACAACCCTAGCCTGGCCTGTACAACCTGCCTCGCCAAGAGCCTGTACAACACAACACAACCTGGCCTGCCTGTGTGAGAGCCTAGCCTGGCCTGAAAAGCACAAACGAACCCACAACCTAACCTAACCTAACCTAACCTAACAAAAAAACAAGAACAATACAAACATAATTTATGATAAAAGTATTCAAAGAAATTTTATTCAGATAAACGAAAGGTAAATAATTAATTGGTACAGGTGTGGAAAATGAAATCAAGGGAAATAACTTTATTTTACATAAAGATTTAACTAAATGATGATGATTAAATACAGGTTGGCTTTATGACCTCATCATTATCCACAAATATTAATTTTTTATCACTTTACAAAGACCACAAGTAATTTTTATAACCACATACAGACAAAAGACATACAGACTCACTCACAGACGTCCAGTGTTTCATAATAAGTAGATGGATAGACAAACATGGCTAAACAAACACTCACAGACGTCCAGTGTTTCATAATAAGTAGATGGATAGACAAACATGGCCAAACAAACACTCACAGACGTCCAGTGTTTCATAATAAGTAGATGGATAGACAAACATGGCCAAACAAACACTCACAGACGTCCAGTGTTTCATAATAAGTAGATGGATAGACAAACATGGCTAAACAAACACTCACAGACGTCAGTGTTTCATAATAAGTAGATGGATAGACAACATACACACTCTGACGTCCAGTGTTTCATAATAAGTAGATGGATAGACAAACATGGCTAAACAAACACTCACAGACGTCCAGTGTTTCATAATAAGAGATGGATAGACAAACATGGCTAAACAAACACTCACAGACGTCCAGTGTTTCATAATAAGTAGCTGGATGACAACATGGCTAAACAAACACTCACAGACGTCCAGTGTTTCATAATAGTAGATGGATAACAAACACTCACACACGTCCAGTGTTTCATAATAAGTAGATGGATGACAAACATGGCCAAACAAACACTCACAGACGTCCAGTGTTTCATAATAAGTAGATGGATAGACAAACATGGCCAAACAAACACTCACAGACGTCCAGTGTTTCATAATAAGTAGATGGATAGACAAACATGGCCAAACAAACACTCACAGACGTCCAGTGTTTCATAATAAGTAGATGGATAGACAAACATGGCTAAACAAACACTCACAGACGTCCAGTGTTTCATAATAAGTAGATGGATAGACAAACATGGCTAAACAAACACTCACAGACGTCCAGTGTTTCATAATAAGTAGATGGATAGACAAACATGGCTAAACAAACACTCACAGACGTCCAGTGTTTCATAATAAGTAGCTGGATAGACAAACATGGCTAAACAAACACTCACAGACGTCCAGTGTTTCATAATAAGTAGCTGGATAGACAAACATGGCCAAACAAACACTCACAGACGTCCAGTGTTTCATAATAAGTAGATGGATAGACAAACATGGCCAAACAAACACTCACAGACGTCCAGTGTTTCATAATAAGTAGATGGATAGACAAACATGGCCAAACAAACACTCACAGACGTCCAGTGTTTCATAATAAGTAGATGGATAGACAAACATGGCCAAACAAACACTCACAGACGTCCAGTGTTTCATAATAAGTAGATGGATAGACAAACATGGCCAAACAAACACTCACAGACGTCCAGTGTTTCATAATAAGTAGATGGATAGACAAACATGGCCAAACAAACAGACAGACAGACTGGAAGACACACGAAAGACTGCAGAATCATTATATTCACATTACGGTCTATTTATATTGGGACAAAAACGAATATATGCCATGTAAGTGTCCAGAGGAGAGATTAGCATAATGGCTGAGTCAAAGGCAGTGAGAGAGAGAGAGAGAGAGAGAGAGAGAGAGAGAGAGAGAGAGAGAGAGAGAGAGGGGGGGGGGCATAAGTTCCTGTATGACTCATCACGTGTCTCATCTTACTCATGCCAACATTCAACCATTTTTAAAGGAGGAAATTTCGAGGGAGAGGATCAAAGAGATGGTTGAAATACGTCAAGGGCAGGCCCTGGGAGACTGCCAAAACAGGGTATGAATATTTTCTTAAATTCACGAGAGAAAAAAGAAAAAAAATCATCGTCTACCAGCATCTACTAACATCTACTAACATCTACTAACATATACCAGCATTTACCATCATCTACCAGCATTTACCAGCATTTACCAGCATTTACTAGCATCTACCAGCATTTACCATCACCTACCATCATTTACCAGCATCTACCAGCATCCACTGACATATTACTGCACATATCAGTATTTACTAGCATCTACCAGCATCTATTAACATCTACTAACATCTACCAGCATCCACTAACATATACCAGTATTTACCAGCATCTACCAGCATTTACCAGCATCTACCAGCATTTACCAGCATCTACCAGCATTTACCAGCATCTAATAACATCTAACCGCACATATCAGCATCTACTAACATCTACCAGCATCTACCACCATCTTACGATCAACATCCTATCCTTGAAACACAACCACTTCCACTACCACTATCACCAATATTGTCACCATCACTGCATTATACATTCACCACCACCACCATCAGTACTACTACCACCACCATAACCAGCATTACAATCAACATTACTTTAACCACCACCACCACTATAAATACCACCACCACATTTCCACTACTATCACCACCACCTTACCACCATACCACTATCACTACCATCCCCACCCCACAACCACACTATACCACCACCACCACTACTACTGTACAATCACCACTCACCTCTACCACCACCACCACCACCACTACCACGAGGGACCTGCTACATCGAAACAGAGTGATAGATGGTGTTGATCTTCCTTCAATTTATGGCACTCTGTGGGAATGAGGGAGCGAGCCGGTGAGTGCCTCTAGGTGCCAGCAAAGCCACGTAGTTGTTGATGCCAGCTTCTCTCCACCAACCAGGGCGGAGGTAACAAAGGCGTTTTACACCATACCAACCTGTTACCATCATCTCCACTACTACTACTACTGCTACTACTATCACCATCACCACTACCACCACCACCACCACCATCATCTCCACACTATACCATCACCATCGTATAGCTAGGTGATACAGTGTGATGTGGTGTGGTATAATGCGTAGTATGGTTTGAATAGTATGGTGTTGTATGGTGTGAGTAGTGTGGTGTGGTGTGTGTGTGTGTGTGTATGGTGTGGATAGTGTGGTGTGGTGTGGTGTGAATAGTGTGGTGTTGTATGGTGTGAATAGTGTGGTGTGGTGTGTGTGTGTATGTGTGTATGGTGTGGATGGTGTGGTGTGGTGTGGTGTGGATAGTGTGATGTGATGTGAATAGTGTGGTGTTGTATGGTGTGGATAGTGTGATGTTGTATGGTGTGTGTATGGTGTGAATAGTGTGGTGTTGTATGGTGTGAATATGGTGTGACAAGTGTGGTACTGTATGGTGTGTGTATGGTGTGGATAGTGTGGTGTGGTGTGAAGGCGAGAATGAGGGATGGATGACGTCAAGATCATTTGTCACGCTCCTGTACACCACTTTATAGAAGAACCCAAACTAGAACAAAAAATAATAAACTATGGTAGTGGATGGCCATTCAGTCACAAATTAATCAACTTTATTCTTATTTTCTTGACTAATACCGAATCTTAGGAACACACTCACACACACACACACACACACACACACACACACACACACACACTAATGGAGCAAATATTCTCTCTCAAGTGATGAAAATAATAGAGAATTGTCAATGACCTTTATCGTTATAGGTCAAAGGTTAAGGTCATGACTCAATTCGTGGTCCTTAAATGCCCTAATTCGTGGGTTAAAATGTATTTTTGATCCTTGTAGTTAAGAAGTGATATAGAACAACAGTAACCACAGCGACAACATCATCAATAATAACAACAATAACCAACGCAATAACAACACCTATAAAAAAATAATAACAATGACCATAATAAGAGCAACAACAACAACAACAACGACTAAGTGAAGAAGACTCTACGGTCGCGTTCATCTCCGGCAGGAAGCTCACTAGGGTAAACACACAGGGGTGGGGAGTCTTCCATTACGAGAGGCCTTTACCTGGCCTGGAGGTGAAGGGGAAACTAAGGTGGAACATTATTAAACTTACTCTTGGGTGAAATAATACTGTAACTCGTTATATTCTATAATCGAAAACTAACCTATCCTAACTTAACTATTTGCAGGGCAGCGGCACACTTACAGAGGGTAGGTACTTTATTCTGGCTAACACCAGACGATTTTATTTAGCTGAGAGGGACCCCTGTCTTACAAAGGGTTAACCTAGCCTCGTTTACCATAACCAAATCTAACCTTTTTTATCCAAACCTATTCTAACCAAACTTATCCAAACCTAACCTAACCAAACCTAAAAACAAATATTAAATATTATACTTTCTTACAGTAAAAAAAAATGCATACATTTATCTTGACTTTTTTTCTTCTTACATTTACTGTGACGAAATCCTTGATGTTCAGGCATTTGGCTAATGGACTCGTAACATGATGGACTTAAGGTGAAGGAGAGCCTCTTTCTTAAAATATGTACTTGTTATTGGTTTTAGTTATATCTCATATGTTTCTCCTAGGCTAAGAGACACGCCGGAAGCAGTGTAACATTCGTGTGATATTTAACACCAAAGTCTGCTTGTAACTGTTCAGAACGAGGTATAGATTATGTTGTTCAGTGAGTTACCAATTATGCTGTTCAATGAGCTACCAATTATGCCGTTCGGAGTGGGGCCATCAATTATCTCATTGACAGAAACACGTTAATTATCTCACTAACAAACAAAAATACGAGAGAGATTTATATAAGTGGTTCATGAAGTGTGGTGGAAAGTTGACGTCATTAAAGGGTTAAATACACGTGTCTATAACTAATCGGTATGACAGTTTGAAGCTCTTATGAAGGTGTGTGTGTTATTCTAGTATATGTATCCTCATTTATGTTACAGTGTACCTTTGAGAGATAAAACAGTCACGGATTTATTGGTATCTTTTGACAGATTTTTTTGTTTCCTAGTTGTCATCTCTCTCTCTCTCTCTCTCTCTCTCTGTCTGTCTCTCTCTCTCTATCTCTCTCTCTCTCAAAATGAAAAGGAAGTTTTTGTCATATAGGGATAACTTTTCTTTTTATCACTACAGCTTAAAGAAATTAATTCATATAGTTTAAAATTTCCTCCGTTTAATTTAATATATAACAGTAAGGAGGAATATATCTTACGTACAATACCTTTGAGGATGTGATGTCCTGTGTGTGTACTGTTTAAGTGAGGGAAGTCAATGGTCTGTCAACTTTGATCATGATCGTCCACCTGAACTACAAGCGTTTGTTCTCAGAGGCAGAGATACACGCTAATTGCATGTAAAGTCTCTTGTAGATCTGACTGCAAGTGCTTGTGACAAAGGGCATACAGTAGGTTGTGTTATTGTGTGTGTGTGTGTGTTTCTGTGTGTAAATTAGTCGTATATGTCAATGAATCTCAAAATCAATGCCACAAAATTAATGATAGTAAAGAGAAAAATGGATAAATGAGACGGATTTTTTTTACCTGTCCACATCTTCAATTCATCAAAATTCTCCCTTATTATCAGATCCATAAATTCCACCCCGTTTACTGTTTGTGTATCCACTCCTTCCTCCCCCGTTCCTGATTTTCGCAAGACATTCTCAGTGTTTTGTAAACATTCTAAACTTTCGCTGCCTGCCAATGTTTTTCTTAACTTCTGAGAACTTGCTAATGCACGAAACATCCTCAACAGAGAGCGTTGCCACATTCCTGCTAAAATGTAGGCTTTTGTTACTCATTCATTCATTATTAGTACTTATTCATGGTTTATTTCTTACTCATTGACGGTATTTTATTCACCATTACCCTTATTCACCTAAATTCATCTCTCACTCTTCAAATTCGTCTACGTCTTTCTCCCTCCCTACCTTTCCCTCCTTCCTTCCCCCACCCTTCATTCCCCCTCACTTACCCAACACCCCTTCCTTTGGGCTAAAAATTTAATCACAGTCCAGCATTACTAGCATGAAATTTTCCACTCAAACTATACACAGGGTCATTGAACCTCCTCTTGTGTGATAATAAACTCGACCTACAATCAAAATGAGAAGAATTTTGAGGGTAAAAAATAAATACTGCAATATAAAATAGAATAAAAAGAAGTGAGGGGAAGAGCAGAAAGATAAGGGTGATAAAAATGTAAAATGAAATATCAAACTCCAAAAAAAAAAAAAAGAAAGGGGTATAGATAAGATTGATAAAAGTGCGACATAGAGAAAAAATATGTGATGGAAATGAGGGGAAAAAGACAGATACCCCAAAAAGTTATTAAAAAAAAAATAAAAAATAGGGAGATAAAAGTGAGGGAAAGAGATATATGAAAGAATTTAAAGGGAACATATATATTTTTTTTGAAATATTGTAAACGAAGAGAAAAAGATAAAATAAAACTTAGTGGAAACGAATGAATGTAAAAGAAAAAGTGAAATGAAATAAAGAAAATGCAGCATAAAAACTCCGAAAAAGATATGGAGAAATTGAAGATAAACAAGTATTAAAAATAAATTCAAGTCTGAGAGAGAGACCCATCGAAAATTGGGGTGGGTTAAGGTAGCAATGTTTACTTAAGGGAGGGTGTGGCTAAATGAGAAACCTCCCATTGCAAGGCCTCGTGACCTGACTACCTGTATCAAGGAAGGAGATTTTATGTAAAGTGTCCGATGTGGTCATGATGCTTACACACACTCTACCTGATTAGCTGTGGCAGGAGGGAGGAATGAGTGGATGGGGAGGAGGAATGGATGGTGGAAAGAGGAATGAAAGGAACGATAGACGGAGGAATGGGTGGATGGAGGGAGGAAGGAAGGATGAGGTGGTAGGAGGAAGAAAGGAAGGAGGAGAAAGTGGGAGGGAGAGTTGGAGTGATGGATGGAGGGAGAGAGAAAGGTGGGTAGATGGATGATGGGGGAGGAAAGGAGGGGGAAAGGAGAGGTGGGGGGAAAGAGAGAGGGGGAGGGAGGAAAGGAGAGGAAAGAAGGAAGAGGAAGGGAGGGATTAGATTGCATTTATATTTACAGTTTATTCAGCAGATAAAAGTGTTCAATTCTAATATTATCGACATGGCTGAACCTCTTGAAAACTGTAGTGCTATTGAGAGGGAGGTGAGAGGGGGGGTGAGAGGGAGAGGGGAGATATTTTTAAAGGAGGAGAATGAAGAGAGAGAGAGAGAGAGCAAACAAAACGTGAGAGTGAAGCAGAAAAATAAAAAAAGATAATACAATAACTCAGGTAATAAAGAACACAGGAACGAGGGAAAATAAGTAGAAACTGATAAATTGAAAGCAACATAAAAAAACAAAAACATCCAGTATTTGTTCTCAATAGAAGTGGTGAAAATTAATATTGTTTTTTGGCGCCAACTATCGGCCATTAATGAAACTACATAAACGACAATATAAATATTAACCAAATATAGTTAAACAAAGCTCTAACTATATAATACACAGGATACTATTATTTCGGTTAAAATATCGTGTTTAAAGTGATTATCAAAACGGTTAAAAAGAGAGTTACACTAACGTTGGGGATATTTAATACTTGAATGAGGAAATGGGAGGAACGAAGGTTAGTGATGGTGAGAGAGAGAAAAATACTATAAAAACAAGTGTCATTAAACGTGTCATGTCATGCTCTGATATGACATGTCCTGTCGTGACATTTCATATAACAACACATTAATTTACGGTAATACTGTTACTGAATTTACAAGATTTTGGTGTAAATTTTAATAATGGAATTACTTATTCATTTTCCTTTAATTTCTCTAGTGTTACCAGTGGTAGATAATCAACTCACCGTCAATGGTCCATATATAAACTATTACTATTAATTTAGTATAACTATTAAGATGAAACTCATTATTAAATTACCTTTAAAAGACTATCAGGTATATAGGTTAAGAGGTAATAACTCACCTTCGTTTTCTATGGAGTTTAAATGTTGCCCGAGTTGACCGTTACGCTAACTGTGATTTAATCCTTTTAAATCATCGTTTCTCGTGTTCATCCACAAAAAATTCATATATCACTAAACACTACAGTCACTCATGTTAATACTGTTGAAAAATGTTCACTCTTAGTCACTTTGTTTAGAAATACAGATTAAAAAACGCGCACACAAAAAACAAAACTTATCTCTTCCGTCATCAGGCGAGCACTGAAGCGGTTATTTAAACTTCCTACGACCGATCCCACCCACTCCTGATTGGTCATTGTTACTTTCCCTGGCTTCTAATTGGCCATTGCAAATCTCTCTGACTCGTGATTGGTCAATACCACCTTCCACAGTTTAAATTATTGGACTTTAAATTTCTCCATTATCAAGAACCGTTAGTCCAACTACACTACTTCCCTCCACGACCCTCCAACCAAGACATGACATGTCATGACGTGTTATGTTTTCTTATGTCTCGTCATTTCATGTCATGACTTGACATCAGAACATGAAAAGGCATGATATACTGATGTCATGATATTCCATGTTGTCATGCCATGATATGAGATGACATGCCAACATGACATGGCATGAAAACATAACATTTCATGATATGTCATGTCATATCATGTCATGGAATTTCAGGGCATGACATGAAATGACATGTCATGGCCTGTCATGTGTTGTCACGTCAAGACATGATGTAACATAAAGACATGATATGGAAGAAGACATGTCATGACATGTCATGTCTTGTTTTGTTCTATTGTCAAGTCATAACATGACATGACATGTTAAGACATGTCATGTCACATCATGACACGTCAAGTTGTCATGTCACATCATGTCATGTCATATCACATCATGTCATGTCATGTCATGTCAGGTCATGACATGACATATAATGACATCAGAACATGACAAAGCATGTATGTCATGCTGTCATGTCATATCTTATATTGCATCATGACATGACATGTCACATCAAGTCATGTCAGGTCATGACATGAATTGTCGTGGTGAGACATAACATGCTATGATATTTCAGGACATGACATGACATGATGAGTCATGGCATAACATCACATGTCATGACAGGACATACCATAATATGCCATTTCAAGAAATGACTTTTACGTCAAGACAAGTCTTTTCCTTCCATGTCATGTCATGTCATATGTCCTGAAATATCATGTTTTGTACTGTCATAATAAGTCATGTTTTGTCATGTTCTGATGTCACATCATGACATGACTTGATATGACAGAACATGGCATGTTATGACATTACATGTCATGGTATGGTTTTTCCTTTCATGTCATATCATGTCATGACATGACAAGATATGGAAGAAAGGTTGGTTGGAGGGAGGGTTGTGGAGGGGGGGTGAAGGGTTGTGGAGGGAAGAAGGTGCAGTTGGAGGGTTGTGGAGGGAAGGAGGTGCAGTAGGAGGGTTGTGGAGGGAAGGAGGTGCAGTAGGAGGGTTGTGGAGGGAAGGAGGTGCAGTAGGAGGGTTGTGGAGGAAGGAGGTGCAAGTGGGAGGGTTGTGGAGGGAAGGAGGTGCAGTAGGAGGGTTGTGGAGGAAGAAGGAGGTGCAGTGGGAGGGTTGTGGAGGGAAGGAGGTGCAGTGGGAGGGTTGTGGAGGGAAGGAGGTGCAGTAGGAGGGTTGTGGAGGGAAGGAGGTGCAGGGAGGGTTGTGGAGGAAGGAGGTGCAGTAGTGGAGGAAGAGTGGAGGAAGGAGGTGCAGTAGGGAGAGGGAAGGAGGTGCAGTAGGAGGGTTGTGGAGGGAAGGAGGTGGAGTGGAAAGGGAGGGGTTGTGGAGGAGGAGGAGGTGCAGTAGGAGGGGTTGTGGAGGGAAGGAGGTGCAGTAGGAGGTTGTGGAGGGAAGGAGGTGCAGTGGGAGGGTTGTGGAGGGGAAGGAGGTGCAGTAGGAGGGTTGTGGAGGGAAGGAGGTGCAGTAGGAGGGTTGTGGAGGGAAGGAGGTGCAGTAGGAGGGTTGTGGAGGAAAGGAGGTGCAGTAGGAGGGTTGTGGAGGGAAGAGGGTGCAGTGGAGGGTTGGGAAGGAGGTGCAGTAGGAGGGTTGTGGAGGAAGGAGGTGTAGTAGGAGGGTTGTGGAGGAAGGGGTGTAGAGGAGGGTTGTGGAGGGAAGGAGGTGCAGTGGGAGGGTCGTGGAGGAAGGAGGTGCAGTTGGAGGGTTGTGGAGGGGAAGGAGGTGCAGTAGGAGGGTGTGGAGGGAAGGAGGTGCAGTAGGAGGGTTGTGGAGGGAAGGAGGTGCAGTGGGAGGGTTGTGGAGGGAAGGAGGTGCAGTAGGAGGGTTGTGGAGGGAAGGAGGTGCAGTAGGAGGGTTGTGGAGGGAAGGAGGTGCAGTAGGAGGGTTGTGGAGGGAAGGAGGTGCAGTAGGAGGGTTGTGGAGGGAAGTTCTCGTTCGCTTTATAATTTACAGTATTATTAATCTCTGTGTTGGTCTATACTTGCTTGTATTATAACTAACGGTTCTTGATAATGGAGAAATTTAAAGTCAAATATTTAAAACTGTGGAAGGTGGTATTGACCAATCAGGAGTCAGAGAGATTTGCATTGGCCAATCAGAATCCATAGATGACAGCAATGACCAATCAGAGGTGGGGGAGGGGGTGGGATCGGTCGGCTGAAGTTTTAAATAACCGCTTCAGTGCTCGAGTGATTACGGAAGAGACAAGTTATGTTTTTTGTGTGCGCGTTTTTTAATCTCTATTTCTAAACAAAGTGACTAGGAGTGAACATTTTTCAACAGTATTAACATGAGTGACTGTAGTGTTTAGTGATATATGAATTTTTTGTGGATGAACACGAGAAACGATGATTTAAAAGGATTAAATCACAGTTAGCGTAACGGTCAACTCGGGCAACATTTAAACTCCATAGAAAACGAAGGTGAGTTATTACCTCTTAACCTATATACCTGATAGTTAATTTAAAGGTTAATTTAATAATGAGTTTCATCTTATTAATTATTCTAAACTAATATTAAAGCTTATATGAACCTCTACTGGTTATATCCGTGGCGGCATATATAATTAAAAGGTTAGTGGTGGTTAACTAGGGTGATATTTATTGAGGTTAATGAGTTAAATATGAGGATGTACAGTTATAAGTTTTATCCCGCTCCCAGTCACAATGTGTATCAATGTATCAACAATAGCATGGATAAGATTGATATGGATAAATACTCGTAGGTTCCAGTTTATAAAGGAGATCTAGAGCAGTTTGTAACAAGATAGATAATTGGCGGACATAAGTTGTGTATTATGTCATTCAACAGGGCCTTATTATTTCATCTATTTTACCAGTATATTGTAATTTTAAAGTATAATAACTGGTTAATGGTGATCTCTGATAATTTCCACACTCGGGGAAGTATAAATTGACACTTGAAACACACTGGTAACGTAAATATAAAAATAACAATTTGAAATATTTTTTATTCTCTAAATCCACCTTAGCATTTAATTACATTCATTAAGTTTTATTAATTTTAGCTGCTAATTATACTGCTATTCCCACTATATTGGTCATATCACATTTGCTTTCTTGTCTTCCTCTTCCTCTTCACCTCTGTTTACAATTTTCCCCTAATTATCTACTAATCGCAGTATATATTACAATTTGAGATGGTTACAACTTACAAATATTAAAGTTAAGTAAAAATTTTTCGACAAGATAGTGTTGCTAAATCTCAAATAATAATTGTGAGTAGTGAAATTCAAATTATTTGACGTTGCAATAATAGTTACATTTATTGTATATGAGTGAAGACGGTTAATGTTAATTTGTTTTATAGTGTTAATACTTGGATGATCTTCTCGGCATAACGAGATGGAAATTTGACGAGTAATAATAAACTGTCTGGAAGTAGTTGGCATCGTTTGGCTTTGACAGTGACGCGCCAAAGTTACTGGTGTCACATATTAGGTGTTCTCTGTTTACCTTACACATTATAGGTAGAAAATTAACACTACAATATTAGTTTGACAAAATACAGATGAAAACAATATCAGACAAAAGTGACGGGAAATAAACGTAGCGTGTGTGTTGGGGGTATATAGGCATGTGTGGTGGTAGTGATTGATTTGATGGTAGTGATGCTGGTTAGTGGTAGTGGCGGATAGTATTTATCACGAGATGAGTTACATTACAAGAGTTCCGTCATGCCATAGTTGTGACTTCATTAAGTCTTAGAAAGTAAGTGTTAATTCGCCTCCCACAAGTGGACGATTGGAAATTAGCTGACTTGCATATTAAATTCTATAGAATTTTAGAGCCGTAATATGTAAGGTAACTACTGTAAATTGGAAGGAAATGATTTAATAAACTGAGGTTTGGTTCAAGAAGGTGCGATCACAGTGACAAACATTTTATTTGTCATTACGCAACATTACGTTGTATTTCACCTTATAACAACTAATACCTTGGCCAACCCCCCTGAGCTGCACCTCAATGACGTTTTGCAGCAAATCTGTGGACGCTGCCGGATCCCCGAGTCTTCTCCACCATTCCTGCACCATTAATATCTATGCAATTTACTCTATATTTAGCTCACTTATTTTAAGTCTTGCATGACGTACGTTGTTTAATTACAGTAGTTATGTTATTACCCGTGTAGCCCGGTATCACTTGTAATAAAATAACAAACATTAACTTGATAACACATGATAATTCTGGCCATGGTCGTTAACTGAGGCTCGCACTGCTTGGAAACTCACTAACTACCACTAACTATCATTTGAGGGGGCGGGGCGGATGTTCGGTGTCCCAGCCCCTATGGATCCCTGGCTACGACAAGGCCTGAATATAAATTTTGGATCGTTACTGTACTGTACTACAATACCATACAACACACTGAGGGTGTAGTTGTTGTGAGCCGGAGCTGATTCAACCCATAACCCAACCAACTGCTAAAACTAGATATCCGTACCTTATTCCCCCCAAAAATCTCTTACCGATCACTAAAAAACACAAATAACATTTAGCAAGGCCTTACTTGGCGGAATACATAGACATCTTGATATAGTTCAAAAAAAAAAAAAAAAATTCTGCCAATGTTTACACAATTTGTGGTGGCAGGCAGTGCCGGGTATCGATTTATTGGTTACATTGATTTACCTGTGTATAATACAGTTTCTGATATATTTACAACACCGTTGTGTTGGGAACTCGATTAAAAACCTGTTTAGAACCCAAAGGTGGGCGGGCTGCCCCAACCCTTAGGGTCACAGTGAGTGGGCGGGGAACCTAAGCTACAAGACAGTAGTTAAGGTGCACAAGTTTTTAGCCCATCATGGTTCAGTGGATACACTCACAGGTGATTATTGTTCACATTGACTTACCTGTGTATAATGCTGTCTGTTTCTTTTATATATATATATATATATATATATATATATATATATATATATATATATATATATATATATATATATATATATATATATGTGTGTGTGTGTGTGTGTGTTTTGTGTGTTAGCGAACTGATGAAAGTGTCCATGTTTGTTTGCAATTGGGTCTGACACCACGAGACTAAATTATTTCTAACAGCAGGAAATTAACTATTTAAACCGAATCTAGCCTAACCTAACCTAACCTACTGTAATTTAACTATGCTGAACCAACATTAGGGCTTTGGGTAAAACTGTAGGAGGCTATTGCTTAGTAATAGAAATTTTCGTGCGAAACTTTGCAGGAAAATTTAATTCTACTTCTCGTGAGTTTCTCACGTAAACTACCCATTTCCGACTTGCTATACTCGTATATTGAAGATAACTTCTGCCTAACGTTAAGAACACAAATTAATTTCAGGAATTGCAGTATTATTCGTATTTTGTTTTTCCATCATTTTTTTCGTTATAAATAATGGAGTTAAAAACGTAAGATGAACCAACTTAACCTGCCCAAACCTTCCACTGATAGAACTATGTTATATTATTACTGTATGCATTTGGTCGTTGATAAACATATGTTTGTAAGAAAAAAAATGGTGATGGGCGGAAACTTGCAATTCCTGTGACTAATTTGTGGGTTTTCTCGACCTAGGGGAGGAGTTGTCTTCAACAGATACATTAACTACGCACTAGTGCATTATGCAGAAGACCCGACAGCCGCACCCTTCTCCACTACCTCCTAAGATGTCCCCACACACAACGCTTCCGTGGCGCCTGCTGGACCACCACTCCACGACCCCCTGACGGAGACACGATGATCCTCCCCATACTGGCCAGATATTATGTAAATAACATTGATGATGTGTTAAAGGAATATCCTTCCTTCCTTAGGCTTTAGTAAGCCCCTTTATAATGTTTATATATACTTGTGACACTTGCCAGATGCTTCTGGTGTTATTGTACAGGGGTACCTAGTGACAGCACTAGGATCCCGCTTCCTCTATCAAGGAATAAACTATTGAAATTGAAATTGATACATTAACTAGTGAGAAAAATGGTAGTTTGTGTGAGAAACTTGTGGTTATTATTACATAACAACAATGAGCTCACATAGTAATATTAAAGCCTTAAATCTTAGAATGATAACTGAAACCTGGCAGTGGGGAGGACTATGGGGGGTAAAAAGACTTATCAGTACTTGGCTTTTAGTGATGGGTCGGATGTGGATGAGGAAGTAAAATATGACATCCACTGAAGCAGATGTGACGTCCATCAATATTTCCCATCACTTGTTTTATAGAAAATGTCATAGTAAAATATTCCTCATTAAAGTAAAGAAGATTACAGCACCAGGAAATTGTCAGTGTAGGTTAGGTGAGTGAGTCACTCTTTAGGGTTCTGACCATCATGACAAGTACTTCACTGTGTCAAGTTATATGGAGGAGCTGTAGTGATCCTTGTTGAGGGATGGAAGTATCCACCATCTAATGTGTTATTGTTTATATATTAACAAAGTTGTATATAATTAGAGTAATGGAAGCAGAACTGTGATCCCGCCAATATATAACGCTGTGTAAGTGGCGACTTTCTCCTTAACCTTTACGACAAATTGTTATATGAGTAAAGCGGGATGGAAGATTAATCTGATTTGTCTTATTCCAGGTAGGTGAAAGTTAACAGCTCCTCGAGGGACCATAACACATCACACTTCAGGTATGTCCAAGTCAGTTTTATATATCAGTTATCGTTGGTTTTGTACTTGCTCGGGAGTCTTGCGTCTCCGCTACTGTCGCTGTTACCTCCCGTGTTGATGATCAGGATCACGTTTGCTGTATAAAGTCACTCGGGAAATGTTCTTGATCCAGTGATTTTCTAGATAGTGACTTGCGTTTATTATTAACTCAATCAACTTCTGGAACTTTAAATTCCTTTACGCCTTTATTACATGATCTTTTAAGTCATTCTCCATTCCAGCATCTTGCAGCCTCTTAGAAATGACGTGTTGTACAATGTTTCTTGTGATTACCAAAGATCGGGTCCAGAGTGTATCACAAAAGTCATTTCTCATTGTACTTTTCGCAATACGGGACTGAATCTGTAACCAATCAGATGTTGGTGATCCTTCCCGTAACGAGGAGGACGTCTCTTAGTTATCTGGTTCGTCCTTTAAGAAGTCCCCCAAGTTTGTCTTGAAGTTTTTGGATAGGTCGCTGGTTCTCCCTCGGGCACCCCTGGTTCACCCAGCTGTGATTAAGTACCTAACTTTACAGTTGAACAAAGTGAAGATGGTTGAGTACAGTGTCGGCCAAACTGCCCCTTTGTGTACCTAATACAGGGTTAGTTTAAACTGTGCCGTATACCTACTGGCCGTAATGGTCCTTCAGGCCTACGGGATTCATTTTCATAGACTGCGGCGTCAAGTGTGATGTGTTTCTGCTCAGTCTGTTCCTACACATTTTCTATGATGATTTTGATGACTTACAGGACAGGAGGAAAAGTAACTTAAGTTTATTTATGCTCCGGTATTATACCTGGTTATTATAAAGGTTATATATGTGTTATGTTTACCGTTAAAACGTGATTAAATTTAGTGATAGGTATCCGCTCATCGGCTCGTTTCGGACGAGCTGTGTGAACTGCTCTGAGCCCCCGCGTCTGTGACTCGTGTGAGGGGTCAGACCGCCACACTGAAATGTATAAATTCACATTAAAAGTTGTGATCCAATATTTTAGTAAAAACAGTGAGTGAAGTAGTTCCATACCTTCCCGCCGCTGGGTGAGATTTGTGGACGATAACATGTCACTTGGGTCGTGTTTCAATATTTGTTTGTTGTATCTCGTCATAAGGGAATTATTGTCCTTCATTTGAGAGATAAGCGCCTTGCATATGTTACATTATAATTCTAAGGTAAAATATTAGGTAACATTATTGACCCCCATGTAATATACTATATATGTAATACAGGTATGTGTTAAGGATATTCTTCCCTGAGAACTTCAATAACCTGCAAGAGAGAGAGAGAGAGAGAGAGAGAGTGTGTGTGTGTGTGTGTGTGTGTGTGTGTGTGTGTGTGTGTGTGTGTGTGTGTGTGTGTGTGTGTGTGTGTGTGTGTGTGTGTGTGTGATCTAACACCATCAATCATCCGCACCCTCGTTATTCTCCCCCTTGTTCACACACCACTAGAAAAATGAGAGTGATATTCCCACACGACACCACATACAGGGCCGCCTTTACCTGCATTCTCTTACCTCTGCTTCAGTAACCTCACTACGCGTGGGTGTGTCCTGGGCATACGTCGTACGGGTCTTTGCACGAGTAAATAACATTATCACTCAAGATTTTTACCTCGTGTTATGGAGTCATTCTCTTATTTGTGTCATTTCACTTGCTTCTCTTTCGAATTTTGGGTCATATTTATATTTTGAGTCATATTTATATTTTGAGTCATGTTTTTATTTGCGTCACCTTCCCCTACTCACTGCATTCCTATTTCATTCATCTTCTCTTATGAGTTACCATCACATTTACCTCATCGTATTTGCATCACTCGTCTCTGCACCATCTTCGTTTCTGCGTCATCTTCATCCATGTGTTATCTACGTTTCTGCGTCATCTTTGTTTCTGCGTCATCTTCATCTCTGCGTCATCTGCGTCTCTGCGTCACGTTAGCCTCTGTGGGTCCCTCGCTTGACTGCACGACTGAGGATTGTCCAATGCATGATTTTCAGAGCGCGTGTTTACAAATGTTATTCTCCTGGGTCTTCAGAGGTAGAGGGGATGAATATATACATTCTGTTAAGTGTCGCGGCTATACCAGGGAATGTTAGAATATTGAACCTCGTAAATGTACCAGGGAATGTTAGAATGTTGAACCTCGTAAATGTATCAGGAAATGTTACAATGTTGTCTTTAAGTTGACCAGTGAAATAATGTTATGCTTCGAAGTTGTTTCGGAGAATGTTAAAATTTTATATATAGCTAGTAGATATGTCGAGGAAATGTTAAAATGTTAAGCCTCGTTGTTGTACCAGGGAATGTTTAGAATGTTAAGCTTCGTCATTTCATTAACTAAATCTAAGATGACTAAACAAGTACTCAGTTTCTATTACCATGTTTATTACACCTTAATTCTTTAGATGGCAGTGTAGACCTTAAGTATTTAATTCTACTAGCCTTAAATATCCTTACAATTACTTCAAGTACTCGTTGTTGATAATAAAAACTATTACTCCATCTATTAACAAAAGCAAAGAAACATACATATATATTTATCACGATGCCCTACAGATTCTTACTTCTGATTAGCTTAAATTACGCCTTTCCTGACCTGGTTGATGGATTTCTGTTCTTCGGTCGTGAGGGATGATTGTTTTGTTACTTGAGCCTTAACACGGTCAGTAACTAGGTCTTAGATATCCTTTTCTTAGTAAATTTTATATTTCGTTCAATTTACGACCGGTGTTAGAGCTGGTAGTGAGTATCATGTCCATGGTCTCTTGTCTCTCTTCTCATCTTATTTGATTCATTTTATGTTTTGGGGGAGTTGTTTCATACACTCAGACGTTCTCTATACCTTTTCAGAATCTCGTAATATAACTTAGTTCCAGGTACAAATTCTTAGGGATTCGCACGCTCATTTCTCCCTCTGGCATGGGACAAAAGACTCTATTTAGTTACAATGAAGCCTTAGGGATACGTCTTGGTCATGGTAGCTTTAATATATGTACTGTGCAGTTTAAGGGTTCGTATCAAGGGTTCAAAGTTGTCTTGGTACTCTGTTTGGAGCCCGTATGTGTGTGTGTGTATTTATGTGTGTGTGTGTGTGTGTGTGTGTGTGTTTCCAATGACAGTATCGAGTCATATTTGAACTACTAATAATAACCCCCTTAAATGAGTCATATTAGATAAACACTTGTATAACCAATCAGAGGAGAACTTAAATAAATGTGTGGGGATCTATGGGAGGTAAACAAAGAGGCGTTGGTGGTCATTGGAGGACATTAACGGGACTGGACTCTTAGATAAAGGTGTAGGTGATAGTCTGACATGAAGGTAAAGGTGAGAGAGAGAGAGAGAGAGAGAGAGACACAGAGAGAAGCTACGTAATATCTACCAGAGAGAGAGAGAGAGAACAATCCCTAAACTATAAATAATTAACTCATAACTTTGGTATTAATTTAGGAAAAAATAGTAACAATAAATATAATTAATAGTAGCATTTTTATATATTTTTTATTTTTTATTTATTTATTTTTATACAGTTTTGCTTCTACTTTCAACTTCCTCCATGGACGTTCGTGAGGAGAGGGAAGTTGTAATATTAATCTCGCTGACGCTTCCTGACACAGAAAAAGAAGAAAACTAAGAATTTCTCAACTTTAATTAATTTCTCTGTAGTTGTGGCTATAGTGGTGGTGGTGGTGGTTGATGGTGGTGTGATGTTGGTCGTTGGTAGTGGTTGGTGGTGTTGATGAGTGGTGGGTGGTGATGGTTGTGGTGGTGGTGGTGGTGATGATAGTGCTGATGGTTCTGTGGTGTGGCTATTCTCTCTCTCTCTCTCTCATCAAAAACAAGGTTACAACACAGACGTCTCTCTTAGATGCCTCGGTGGCTCTCGGAGTTAAGGTGAGAATATATGTTGAAGGGAGCCACTGAAATTAACTCACGAGCTATTATTTCATCAAAGGGTATTTTTGGAAAAACTTAAGTGCGAGGTGAAGAGAGGGAAATGGTAGGTGAGGGGAGGTGAGGGGAATTGAGGTCAGGTGAAGTGAAGGGAGGTAAGTGGGGGGTGACGTGAGGGGAAGGGAGGGGAATTGAGGTGAGGCGGAAGAGTGAAGGGAAGTAAGTGGAGGGGTGACGTGAGGGGAAGGAGGTGAGGTCAGGTGAAGTGAAGGGAGGGTAAGTGAGGGGTGACGTGAGGGGAAGGGAGGGTGAGGTGTGAGGTGAAGTGAAGGGAGGTAAGTGGGGGTGACGTGAGGGAAGGGAGGGAATTGAGGTCAGGTGTGAAGTGAAGGGGAGGTAAGTGGGGGGTGACGTGAGGGGAAGGAGAGGTGAGGTCAGGTGGAGTGAGAGGGGAGGTAAGTGAGGGGTGACGTGAGGGAAGGAGGAGGGGGAGAGGAAATATATAGAGGTGAGTGGAGGGAATCTTTTTCACTTTATTAAAGTAGCGTGGCAGAAATCATGAACACACACACACACACACACGCATACACACACACACACACACACACACACACACACACACACACACACACACACACACACACACACATTCTCTCAGTAACTGTACTTATTTCCCTTTAGTACAAACCTATTATTTTTACCTTTCATTTTCTCTCCCTTTTCCTCTTTCCGTTGGATATTTCAATTACTCTTTGATGTTCTCTGCTCATTTACATATCCTCTACTCGTGTACGTGGCCTGTGCTCTCTCTCTCTCTCTCTCTCTCCTCTCTCTCTCTCTCTCTCTCTCTCTCTCTCTCTCTCTCTCTCTCTCTCTCTCTCTCTCTCTCTCTCTCTCTCTCTCTCTCTCTCTCTCTCTCCTCTCTCTCTCTCTCTCTCTCTCTCTCTCTCTCTCTCTCTCTCTCTCTGTTTCCATTTTTCCATTCAACAGACACCCTCACACACCTTCCACAGTACAACCATAATTTCCCACACACTCTTCCACCCTCCCACACTCTCCCTCTCTCATTTATTTATACACGTTTCCTCTCGCTGCTTTCCCATAACAGGTCATTTGCATATGCTACTTCCCGCAAACCGCTCTATGCATGGGTGTTTCTCTATCATACACGCCTGCATTAGAGCAGCGTCCGACCATCATACAACCATACATCATTTTGTTATATATTGTCATACACTAATGACCTTTTAAGTATACAATTCCATATATTAGTGTTATGTTAAGCGATCAGGTCTACCATTCAGCAAATACATACATGAATATTAATGTTGTTCTTTTCAGTATACAGCTTTATACATAATAGAGATCTTCTAGTATATAACACTCCACACACACACACACACACACACACCTTACACACACACACACACACACACACACACACACACAGACACACACACACACAGACACACACACACACACACACACACACACACACACACACACACACACACACACAGACACACACACACACACACACACACACACACACACACACACACACACACACACACACCCTTACAGTCATCTTTACCACTCCGTCATTATCTCCCCCTACACACTCAACATTCTTCTCACATACACCCCTCTAGTCATTTATTACTCCTCACTACACATTCTGCCGCCATCTATTCCCCTTCACCCTACACCCTTCCATCATTTAGTTACTCTTCAACAATCACCCTTCGATGCATCTATCCCCTGACACCAGCCATCTTGGTATCCATAAGTTATTCTTCAACGTTTGTCTTAGTCTTTTCATGATCGTCTTTCAACCATTTTATTTTCGCTCTTCAATCCGTTTTAGTTCATTTTTGTATTATTTTTTAACTATTTATTCACTTTCTGTCTGTGTCTTGACATTTATTTCTTTTGTAAACCTGTCTACAGTCTTTGTAAATGTCTCTTCTCATTGTTTAATTTATCTACAGTAATTATCTCTCTATCCTTGATAATGTCATTCTGTAGGTTGTATTAATACGCCTATACGACATCTCTCTTGTCTACAACATTTCTCTCTCTCTGTCATACAACATTACTTCATACTGTTTTTTTCTAAATAATCTCAAACCTTGCCCCCAAAAAATGCTACAAAATCCTCAGGAAGTTTCGTTCACCTCAACATAAACATCCTGTAGGCTTTCCACACCACTTGAGAAACATAAACACCTTCTTAACTCAGGGTTCTTCCCCTATGAAATAAATCTTAAGTTTATGTACGTTTGTATAGCATCCTCTATTGGCTCTATTTGGCTCTACTCCCCCTATGCTGGCTCTGCTTAGCTTTACTCCCCCTTTATTGGCTCTATTTGGCTCTATTCTCCCTCTATACTGGCTCTATTTAGTTCTACTTCCCTTATGCTGACTCTGCTAAGCTCTACTCCCTTCATACTGGCTCTATTTAGTTCTACTCCCCCTTGATTGACTCTATTTAGCTCTACTCCCCTATATTGGTTCTATTTAGCTCTAATCCCCCTCTATTGGCTCTGTATAGCCCTACTCTCCTCTATTGTCTCTATTTAGCTCTACTACCCTCTATTAGCTCTATTTGGTTCTACTACCCCTATACTGACTCTATTTGGCTCTTCTCCCCTTTTATTGGCTCTATTTGGCTCTACTACTCTTATACTGACTCTATTTGGCTCTTCTCCCCCTTTACTGGCTCTATTTAGCTATACTCCCCCTCTTTTGGCTCTATTTTGCTCTACTCCCCCTATACTGGCTCTGTTTGGCTCTATTCATCCTCTATTGGCCTTATTTAGCTCTACTCCCCCTCAATTGGCTCTATTTAGCTCTACTTCCCCTCTTTTGGCTCTATTTGGTTCTATTCTTCCTCTATTGGCTCTATTTAGCTGTACTTCCCCTATACGGGCTCTATTTGGCTCTTCTTCCCCTTTACTGACTCTATTTAGCTCTACTCTCCCTATACTGTCTCTATTTGGCTCTACTCCCCCATTCTGGCTCTATTTGGCTCTACTCCCTCTATACTGCTTTATTTAGCTCTACTCCCCCTCAATTGGCTCTATTTAGCTCTACTTCCCCTCTGTTGGCTCTATTTACCTCTATTCCCCTCTATTGACTTTATTTGGCTCTACTCCTCCTCTCCTGGCTCTATTTAACTCTACCTCCCCTCTCCAGCTCTATAATGCTCTCTATACGACTCTTTAATACTCTGCCATACCCCCAGATGGTTGTTCCTACACAGTACACACTTAAATAAATCACATTGAGTTTCCCTTTCCTGTGCTCTCTCCTCACTGTACTGTCTCTTCACTGTACTGTCTCTTCACTGTACTGTCTCTTCACTGTACTGTCTCTTCACTGTACTGTCTCTTCACTGTACTGTCTCTTCACTGTACTGTCTCTTCACTGTACTGTCTCTTCACTGTACTGTCTCTTCACTGTACTGTCCCTTCACTGTACTGTCTCCTCACTGTACTGTCTCTTACTGTACTGTCCTTCACTGTACTGTCCCTTCACTGTACTGTCTCTTCACTGTACTGTCTCTTCACTGTACTGTCTCTTCACTGTACTGTCTCATCACTGTACTGTCCCTTCACTGTACTGGCCTTCACTGTACTGTCTCTTCACTGTACTGTCTCATCACTGTACTGTCCCTTCACTGTACTGTCCCTTCACTGTACTGTCTCATGCTGTACTGTCCCTTCACTTATACTGTCCTTCCTGTACTGTCCCTTCACTGTACTGTCTCTTCACTGTACTGTCTCATCACTGTACTGTCTCTTCACTGTACTGTCTCATCACTGTACTGTCTCATCACTGTACTGTCCTTCACTGTACTGTCTCTTCACTGTACTGTCTCTTCACTGTACTGTCCCTTCACTGTACTGTCTCTTCACTGTACTGTCTCTTCACTGTACTGTCCCTTCACTGTACTGTCTCATCACTGTACTGTCCCTTCACTGTACTGTCTCTTCACTGTACTGTCCCTTCACTGTACTGTCTCTTCACTGTACTGTCTCTTCACTGTACTGTCTCATCACTGTACTGTCTCATCACTGTACTGTCCCTTCACTGTACTGTCTCATCACTGTACTGTCTCATCACTGTACACAATACCATCACTGTACTGTCCCTTCACTTTGTACTGTCCCTTCACTGTACTGTCTCATCACTGTACTGTCCCATCACTGTACTGTCCCTTCACTGTACTGGCCTTCACTGTACTGTCTCATCACTGTACTGTCCTTCCACTGTACTGTCCTTCACTGTACTGTCTCATCACTGTACTGTCTCATCACTGTACTGTCCTTCACTGTACTGTCCCTTCACTGTACTGTCCTTCACTGTACTGTCTCTTCACTGTACTGTCTCTTCACTGTACTGTCCTTCTGTACTGTCTCTTCACTGTACTGTCCTTCACTGTACTGTCTCTTCACTGTACTGTCTCATCTCACTGTACTGTCTCATCACTGTACTGTCTCTTCACTGTACTGTCTCATCACTGTACTGTCCCTTCACTGTACTGTCTCTTCACTGAACTGTCTCTTCACTGTACTGTCCCTTCACTGTACTGTCCCTTCACTGTACTGTCTCATCACTGTACTGTCCCTTCACTGTACTGTCTCATCACTGTACTGTCTCATCACTGTACTGTCTCATCCTACAACATCCATCCTGTACATTATTACACATTCTTCCCTCCTCCATTCATTTTCTTCTCATTTCTTTATTCTCCTTTCTTCTTCTTCTTTTTCCTCCTTCTCTTCTTCCTCCTCCTCCTCCTCTTCTTCCTCCTACTCCTCCTCCTCCTCCTCTTCTTCCTCCTCTCCTCCTCCTCCTCCTCCTTTTCTTCCTCCTCCTCCTCCTCTTCTTCTTCCTCCTCCTCCTCTTCTTCCTCCTCCTCCTCCCCTCTTCTAACCTCACTCATGTCCTCCTCTTCCTCCTCCTCCTCCTCCATCATCTCCAGGGACAGGGATATGAATTAGTCATTTTATTTCTCATATCTGGCAGGAGGAGCGCCAGGTTGAGCCTCTCATTAGGTTCAACCAAAGGCAACCCGTCTTGGCTTCTCTCTTGACTGAAGGAACGCTGAGGGCTGGGAGATTAGCTGTATATGTATCTTTATGTGTATATTTATGTATATGAAGCACATTTTTTATACATATATACAAAACACTCATACACACAGACAGATTTCCACACACACACACACACACACACACACACACACACACACACACACACACACACACACACCTCATGTTTTAAAAGACTCATATCATAACATGTATAATTGACCTCCGAGCAACAAAGACCCATCAGCACCCACATTAACCAAACAGATAGTGTTAGTTGATCTCACTGGACCAGCTTGGATAAACGACTCTGGGCTCTATGGTGACGGAAACACGGGGTATATATGTCCTTATATGCCTTTTGTAATATATTGCTCTTCATTTGCATATTCATCACCTGTAAATTCACCATAAAATAACAATATGCTAGAATTACGTAAATACTCATGGGTGGATGTCTGTGTGTGTGTGTGTGTGTGTGTGTGTGTGTGTGTGTGTGTAGGCAGATTTGTATCAGGTGTGTCCACATATATGTATTGTTTTCTTTTTGGCTATGTATGTATGTATGTATGTATGTATGTGTAAATCGTTAGGATAAGGAGATGGCCTATATGTCAGGTGTGTAGATATGTATCCATCACGTGTGTGGATACAAACATATGGTGAATCAAATATGTGGATGCCTTTATGTACAAATCTTCCACACGTTGACTTATTACCATGACTATCTTACCTCCAACGAGTCAGGGATGTAGATTTGTCTCTTACGTGTGTGTGTGTGTGTGTGTGTGAGAGAGACAGCTGTTCTCGTAGCCAGGTTGTTTTCCTTACCTAAACATCGATTACCTGCCTGTGGAGGAGAGACGACATGTGTTTCTGGTTGACTTTTGTGGATACCTTTCTCTGCGTGACCCGGAACTAGTAAGTGTACGTCAGAGATTGTTGATGTCTTGGTGTTGGCGCGTTTTATGCATCGTAAAGCCTGGTTTGTGTGTGTGTGTGTGTGTGTGTGTGTGTGTGTGTGTGTGTGTGTGTGTGTGTGTTTTTGAAATGGTGAACGTTTTTCTATAAGGTCGCTGGTTTTTGTGAGTATGTGAGCGATCGTGTATATTGTGACGTGTTGTTTGAGTATACACGCGCTTTATGTATCGTAAAGGGTGTTTTTGTGAGTATATGAGTGTTTTTTTCTCCACTTATTGGTGTTTGTGATAGTAGGAGCTTTTTCTATGTCTGAGTATGTGTTTGTATGTATTATTGTGCGTCAGTATTAGGTAATATGAGCTGTTACTTTATCATAAGCTAGTCTGTATGTGCAAAAAGGTAACATATCCCACCGTCATTAAACATATATTGGAAGCTGTTTTTAGTTTAGGTAGAGTCTCGGGTTATTTCGACTCTATTTTAACCATGAGATTGCTAGGCAGGGGAATAAGAGAGACGGAGAAGGTGGGTAAGAGAGGGAGGGAGGGGGAGGGGAAGGGAGGGGAAGGGAAAGAGGGAGGAAATATAACTGTAACAGGCCGAGGGATATTTGTGTTACTCTGGACGCATTATTAACACAGAGTTAAGACCATTACCGCTAACACTACCACCACCATCACCGGTAACACTATCACCACTGCTACTACTACTATCACTAACACCACTACCACTATCGTCACCGCTACCACTGCCACCACCACCACCACCACTACTACCACTGCTACTACTACTACCACCGCCGTTATCACTACCACCACTAATACCGCAACTACTATCACTGACACCACCACTACTACCAACGCTACCACCACCACCACCTCTTCCACCACCACCACCACCACCACCACCACTACCACCACCCCTTTATCACTGCCACCACCGCTATCACTGCCACCACCGCCACCGCTACCACCACCACCACCACCACCACCACCACCGTTACCACTACTACCACTACCACAACCACCACCGCTACCACTACCACCACCGCTATCACTGCCACCACCGCCACCGCTATCACTACTACCAGTATCACCAACACCACCGCTACCACTACTAGCACTACTACCACCTTCACCACCGCTACTACTACTAGCACTACTACCACCTTCACCACCACTATCACTGCACTACTCCTGCCGCTGCTACTACAACACAACTACCACCACCGCCATCCACTATCACCAACACCACCGCTACCACTACTAGCACTACTACCACCTTCACCACCGCTATCACTACTACCACTATCACCAACACCACCGCTACTACTACAAACACAACTACCATCATCACCACCGCTACTACCACCACCATTACTACCATTGCTACCAACAGATCACCAGACTCCTCGACAGTATTTTTGTTGCTGTAAATTTTCTCTTCATGATTTTGCTAAAGGTGTTTACCGCGAGGCTTGTTATGTAGGCGGGTATGCATATCAGATTAAACTAGTTGGTTAGACTTTGGGATTATGGCAAAACAAGTTTGGTGTGTGCGTCTTGGCATAAAAATCACACACACACACACACACACACACACACACACACACACACACACACACACACACACACACACACACACACACACACACACACACACACACACAAGCAAACACACACACACACACACACACACACACACACACACACACACACACACACACACACACACACACACACACACACACACACACACACACACACACACACACACACACACACATTAAGGCAATATAAAAATATGCCACCCCCAAAAAACCACTAATTCCTTCAAGTGCAAACTTCGATTACCAGTCACGTTCATCCTAGAAATGTCAGGAAGTGTCATTGACCAGTTCTGAGAATTACAACATATAAAATAAAACTCTTTGCTCCTCCTCCACCAGCTACTCTTTCTCTTTTCCTCCACTTCCTTCTCCTTCCCCTCTTCCAACTCATCTTTGCTCTCCTCTCACCACCTTTGCTCACAAGACACAGGAAAAAATCAGACAAGTGTCGTTGTCAAATTTGTTCACCATGACGTTGTCCCCTTACCATACATTGAAGACACAAGAAGTTGGATGATCTGAACCGATGTAGTTTATGTATAGGAAAACAATGTGTGGTGGCGGGGGAGTACCACACTCTTCTAGTTAGGATAGAAATGAATTTAGGCAGACAGAGAGATTCAGCGTGATGGTATGGGCCCTCCCAGATGACCTCGTAGTAAACAGATGGAGGGGGCGTGAGGGTGAGGTTATTGAATGTAGCTCGTCAGAACAATGATTGTGGAGGAACTTTGGACTAGGGCGAGCGATGTGATATCCCAAAGGTTGTGCAACATTTGTCATTTTTCTGGTATGACTGATAGCTTTGATGGCTTCTTTCTATCCGGAATCCTACAGACGATGTGTCCCATCTCCATACCCAACCTACAGTGTCCCAACACCACACCCAGCCTACAGTGTCCCAACATCACACTCGGCCTACAGTGCCCCAACATCACACTCAGCCTACAGTGCCCCAACATCACACTCAGCCTACAGTGCCCCAACATCACACTCGGCCTACAGTGCCCCAACACCACACTCAGCCTACAGTGCCCCAACACCACACTCAGCCTACAGCGCCCCAACACCACACTCAGCCCCCCCACTGCCACAACACCACACTCAGCCCTCAGTTGGCGGCAATGTTCCAGCTGGGAGCGCACATGGCTTACATAAATGGTGGCAAACTGTTAACAAGTAAAATTGGGCCTGACTCTGAACACGAGTTGAATGAAGCATTTTTGGCTAGAGAGAGAGAGAGAGAGAGAGAGAGAGAGAGAGAGAGAGAGAGAGCTACTCTTTAACACTGCCGTCTACCATCACCACCTCTCTATTACTTAAGGGATATTGGCTACTCGAAATGTCATCTCTGTACCTCCCGACTTAAGGAAAAGAAAAAGAGAATTCATGTTTCACCGTTGAAGTTTAATCTCTCAGCCTTGGGAGTCAAAGCGAATAATGTAAGTAATGTTAGGGATTAAGAGTTAAGAAAGCGTTGTCGGGTGGGCCAGTACCTGCGGGGGATGGTCTAGTTCAGTTCAGTTGGATCTTGACTCTGTTATGTTCATATGGTACCGGGGAACCTAGTAAATGATTTCCCTTTAGTTTAGTACATAGAGAGGGAAGTGCATTCACATCTATGCCTCCCTTCACAGCATGAAACGGGCATGGTGTTACGTATACGTACCATCATGCCCGCCGGGTTATGCCACCACTGTTGTTCCCTTCGTCAGCGGGAGGTCACAAAGCGGTGGGTCTTGCATTCCCAGAAGTTCTCGTCTTGGTGTAGTTGGAGAGGAGAGCGAGATGCTATTTGATCTCACTTAAGAAGGTTTTGGAGCACTCAACACGGTGGAGTGGAATGTTGCAAGTATGTCAATTAGGAGGTAGGAGTTGTCCCCCTGTTGTGCTCTCCCGGTGTGTCGTGGAGGGTATGTATATGTTCTGTGGAGGGCTTGGTCTTTGTGGGGGTAGGTGTTGGTGTGGGGGATAGGGAGTGATGTTGGTTTGGGGGATGGTGGGTGTTGATGTGGGGTATGGGGGTAGGTGTTGGTGTGGGGGATGGGGGTAGGTGTTGATGTGGGGGATAGGGGTAGGTGTTGGTGTGGGGGATGGGGGTAGGTGTGGAGGGTGGGGTAGAATATGTCACGCTGAATAGAGATAATTGCCGATTAAATCTTAAAAAACAATTGACGAATAAGGATAATTTTTTTGTTAGGTTAGGTTAGGTTTTGTATGAACTTATTCATTTAATGTATCTTTATGATCTACAAGATTGTTTCAGGCAAGTCAGAAGTTCCCAGAAAGATAAATGCGTAGACGTCATTGCTAGTTGGCAATAATCGTCATTCTATTAAAACAACAATGAAATCTTTATATGAAATTATGAAGGAAAAAAAAACCTGGCAGCATTACATTGAATTCTGATATTCACTTGTGATCGGGAATAAAAAAAAAACACATCATGATTTTTTCGTAATGTTAAAACTGTTGTTTTTAAATAATTGATTGGTATACAGAATTATTTTCGGAAACACCAAAGCAATATTGAGTAACTTAATATCACATGAAAATTAAACATTGATATAACATATGTAGATATATACAACTTTTTCAGATTAGATATAGCAGACAAAAATAAATGTTATCAGTGAATGGTATATTGTGCGATCCTTATCACTTCATTATGTATATATGAATAAATATATAGATAGATATAGAGATAGATAGATAGATAGAGAAGCAGATAGATAGACAGACAGATAAGTAGATAGATAGACAGACAGATAGACAGACAGACAGATAATGTTTTTTATTGTCATAATAATATGCCTGTAACATTGACGAGGAGAGGAGTGTAGCGGGGAAGAAAGACGTAAGAGAAAATATGATATAGAAAGGGGAAAAAAGACTTTGAAAGATAAGGAGATAAAGAACAGGTGAATTAGGGAATCGAATATAGAGTCTTAAGTTAAAGAAAGTCTAGGTTAAGGGAGATTATAGGGCTGTGGGATGCTGTGAGTTATAGTTCTGATTAGTTAAGGGTGATTATAGGGTGTGTGATGCTGTGAGTTATAGTTCTGATGGGTTAAAGGGGATGAAAGGCCGTGGGATGCTGTATTATGAGATTAAAAGTTAAAAAAAAATCTCGGTTAAAACTTGAAATGAAAAAAAAAAGTGAATAAAAACAGATAAGGAAACTTTACTAATACTAACGAATGAAGGAATTATGAATAACTGGTAATTCAGGAGGAAAAGTTAAGTGAGGGTTGTTAGAAGTTTAAAAAAAGTAATTCGAGGATTGGTGAGTGATCAGGAATTCGAAGGTGGTTGAGAGTTTAAGGTGATTGGCTGGAGAGAGAAGACATCTTTGGAATGAGGAGGTAGAGACTTGGGGTTGAAGTCAAGGGCCACATGTGAAGGGGAAGGCGGTGGCAGTCAAACATTACTTGAAGAGGCGTTGAGAGGGAAAGCTTCTCCTATTTCACCTCTTATCCCTTCCTTCACTTCCTCACTCTCACACTCTCCTTAACTCCCTCTCTCCCCTCACCTCACTTCTTCACTCTTCCTACCTCCCCATCCGCTCCTTACTCCCTCCCTCCTTACTCTTCTCCCGCCTCCTCTCACCTTTACTCGTCTTTCTTCCCTTCCCTACCCCCTCCCATTCTTCCTTTCCCTCCCTTTCTCACCCTCACTCTCTCCCTCCCTTTCTCACCCTCCTCTCCCTGCCCTCCTTCCCCTCCTCCTCCTTCCCTTTTCCTCCTTTTTACCCACCCCTTTACTCCTCACCTTCCCTCCCTCATTCATTCTCCCCCCTCCCTTACTCCTCTCTACCTCCTCACCCCTCATTCCTCCTCTCTCTCCCCCCCCTCCTCCTCACCCCTTCACTCTCTCTCCCTATATCCTCACCTCCACCCCCCCTCTCCCCTCCTCCCCTCCTCACCCCCCCCCTCTCCCTCCCTCCCTCCTCCCCCTTCACTCTCCTCCCTACCTCCCTCCTCATCCCTTCCTCTCCCCTCCCACCACCTCCCCCCTCACCCCCCCACTCTCCCTCCCTCCCCTCCTCACCCCTTCACACTCCCTCCCTCCCCTCCCTCCCTCCCTCAACCCTTCACTCTCCTCCCTCCCTCCCTCCTCACCCCTTCACTCTCCCTCCCTCCCTCCCTCCTCACCCCTTCCGCTCCCTCCCCTCCCCTCCCTCCCTCACCCCTTCACTCTCCCTCCTCCCTCCCTCCCTCCTCCCCCTTCATTCTCCCTCCCTACCTCCCCCACCCCTCACCCCCCCTCTCCCCTCCCTCCCTCCTCACCCTTCCTCTCCCTCCCCTACCTCCCTCCCTCACCCCTTCACTCTCCCTCCCTACCCCCTCCCCACCCCCTCACCCCCCTCCCTCCCCTCCCCTCCTCACCCCTTCACTCTCCCTCCCTACCTCCCACCCCTCACCCCCCTCTCCCTCCCTCCCCTCCTCACCCCTTCACTCCTCCCTCCCCACCTCCCCACCCCCTCCCCCCCTTCCCCTCCCTCCCCTCCTCCACCCCTTCACTCTCCTCCCTCCCCTCCCTC
>NW_024755445.1:172500-200000 GCF_018991925.1 Homarus americanus
CGTCCTTTCCTCTCACTTTCTACACCACCTTCGTGCATTTATCTCTCCTATTACCTCCTCCCGTGATTCAGGTTTTCACTCCAAGGAAACTGAGAATGAAAGATATATTATAAATAGAAAATAATCTTATACAAATAACAAAACAGATTTTTTTTATACAAGCCGATTATATTTCTAGGGCTTTTCTGTAACTCAGGGCTTTTTCTTTACATATATTTATTTATTTTTTTATCCACAAATTTAGACAATACCTTCATGTTTATAGATAGATAATTAGCAGGATGATTTTACAGGTAGTTGTTAGTGATTTTTTAATTAAAAGTATAAAGAATTTGAATTATTTATTAAACGACTTGGCTGTAATCTTGATACAACTTACATAATGCAGTAACGTCACCTGTAGTCTTGGTGCAAGTTACATAATACAGTAGACTCATAATACAGTAGACAAGATTTTTTTTTGACGAGATAATGGTTTAATAACCTTAAGGAAGATGGTTTAACTATTTAATAACAATGGCTTAACCCTTTGAGGATGATATTTCGGCAAGATAGTGACTTAAAACCTTTTGGAAGATGGTTTAAGTAATTAATAACGACAGTTTATCATTTTGAGGACGGTGTTTTAACACTATAATAGTATTAAAACCTTTCGGAAGGTGGTGTGATTAGTCAACAACGATGGTTTAATCCCTTTGAGAATGATGACGTAACTATTAGACTAGAAGAACAGAACATAATCAAAGCGTCAAGAAAACATTAAATACATACCCGGTGAAAACTTCTCTATACCTAAATTACCAGCTGAGACTCATCTTAAAGTGCTTTCTTAATACAATAATATAATCATGCTAAACTAACCTTCCCTTTCCGTTTCACAATGAGTTCTACCGAGACTAAGATCACACAGGCCACTATTCGTCCTAATTCCCACAAAGTTAATCTTAGGAATGATTAATTATATTCCATAAGCTACCCGACTCCTCTTCCTCCTTCCTCCAAACCCCCTCCTCTTCCTCCTTCTGGCCTCTCTCTCTCTCTCTCCTTTTGTCATATCACGTTTCTAACTACTAAATCCCACTTCATCTTTTACTTCTTTTAGCTATGACATTAAGGTAATCTACTTATGTATCTTCATGTGGAACGAGAGAGAGAGAGAGAGAGAGAGAGAGAGAGAGAGAGAGAGAGAGAGAGATCCCAGTACACCATCAAAGGAAAAGACCAAAGGACGCACCAGCATCTTGTAGACGGCGTCGCTCACAGGGCGTTATGGTGACCGGCCGCTCGCCCCGCTCACTTCCGCCTCCTACACACACTTTATGACGACCTACACCAAGTTTGTGATCCTCTCTCGCTTTGTTTATTTAACCATTAGCCTCATCTTTTGACGTAAGTTGTCCCTAATGCACTTAAAGCTGGTTCTGGCATCGACATTAACGTTGACACACACAAACAGACATACACATACACACATAAACACGAACGTATAAGCACACATACATACATACATACATTTTGAGTTATTTTATAAACTTAACAAACATAACCAATAGATATCAGAAGGAGAACGAAAGTTGCATCGTACAATCAAAGAAAATTTGTCCATTAATCAGAAAAAAAAGGTATCTCAACCGACTGTACAACGATTTATGGATGTAAAGTCTTATGATTAAACGATTTAGGCGTCACAGGAGCTCGAGGTACTGTGTTGGCTGTGTGTGTGTGTGTGTGTGTGTGTGTGTGTGTGTGTGTGTGTGTGTGTGGTTATAAACTCGACGATACAAGGTATGTATGATAAGTAGTGCTGATATAATACTCTCTCTCTCTCTCTCTCTCTCTCTCTCTCTCTCTCTCTCTTTCTCATACTTGTGACCAGAAGAGCAGAGAGACGTAAGATTTCCCCCATTCCTTTGCCGCACACTTGCTGGCCCTTCAATGCTGTATCTAAAGAATTTACTGCCAAGTTTGACACACTAAAAGGGTAGGGAAAAAAACTGCGAATGAAACTCAGACCAACTCATCAACACAGTAAAACATACTCAAGTTTTTCCTTCAAGTTTTTACTGAGGAAGGAAAGTAAAATGATTTTGTACCCCATGAAAGAAAATGCAATCCCACGCTAAAGGGGGATACTCAAGGAAAGTACCAGAGTAACAAACTTCTTTATTCCCACCAGAGAAAAGAAGTGAGACTCTTCCTTCCTTCCTTCCTTCCTCTCTTTTCCCATCCTCCCTGCTCTCCATCTTCTTCCACTATTCCCTCCCTCCCTCCCTCCCTCCCTCCTCCCTCCTCCTCCTCCCTCCCTCCCTCCTCCCTCCCTCCTCCTCCCTCCCTCCCTCCTCCTCCCCCCCTCTCTCCCTCTCTCCCTCCCTTCCTCCACTCCTGTGTTTTCTGTCTCCAACTTAAAATTTTTGGCTTGAAGGCTTTGACACGGGAAGTTCCCTCCCTCTTTCGCCCTGAAAACGAAATCTTGGGGAAAGATATTGAAGACTCTGGTGTGTATAAGGGCCTGGGGAGAAGAGATGAAACTTTGGTGTTGGCTGGGAGAGGGAGAGTGAGGGGAGGGGGTAGAAAAGTTGGACACTCGGGCGCAGGATCTGGAAGCCGTCGTTCCATTGTCACCTTTAAGGCTTGCCAACTGTGCCAGAGGTGGATCATGAGAGGAGAGGGGAGGGCTTTGGTGTTGGGAGAGAGAGAGAGAGAGAGAGAGAGAGAGAGAGAGAGAGAGAGAGAGAGAGAGAGTGTTTAGCGAAGACTTTGGCGGGGAGGAGATGGAGGAAGGTAGGGAGACAGAGAAAAGGCTAAAAAGAGGGAGATTTAGAGAGAGAAAGGACAAAAGTTTACGAGACAGAGAAGATCTTGCTCGGAAAAGGTGTAAGAGAGAGAGAGAGGATAAAGAAAAAACCCACATTACGAAAAAATAACCGACAACTACAAGCAATCACAAAGAGTACTACCAGCAATCACTACAACTACCACTATTACTACAACTACCACCATCACTCGTCCACCTTCCTTCACTAATATGATGTGAAATATAGATGTTATTCTTCTTCTGGAGGCGTGTGATCAAATGCTTTATATTCCTCTAAAAGAGAATCTCATCCAATACCATTTATATATATTGTGTCATTTATCATTTTTCTTCCGGCAATGTTGTTCTGTTTTCTTACATCAGCAGGAAAAATGGAACACTTTTTTCTGTATTGACTTTAAATGATTTTTTTTAGTTCCGGATGCGATTGTGGTTGATTTTTTGTAATGGTGTAATGATTTAGTTTATCATCTGGGTTTTATGAGTGTTTCATTTTATTGTTTATATATTTCCATCTAACGAGAAAATTTATTCATAAAAAAACAGTCTTGATAATTTGATTTATATAAAAAACTAAGTTACCAATGTATTGAAAAAAAAATGTCTCTCAACTCTTTTATTTCATGTCATATATAATATTTGTCTTTTTTCTTTCTTGTTGGGAAGAATTCATTTCCAAAATAATGACTTCAAATTCAATATTTTCAGCGATAAATTGGTAAGTGTTGTGCTATATATTAGAAAACTCCATAAAATACACAGTTTTATGGGAATTTCATCTTTTTTTTTTCATGTCTGAATAAATATATCAGCATTAGTCCCCGGCTCGTAGGGTCCGTATACTCGACCATTCGTAAGATATACTGACTTTTTTTATCCCTGACTGAAGAAGCATGAATTCCACTAATACACCCTAACTCGATGAAGCAACTACAGCGGCTGCAAAAAGGCCTTCCAAACTACGCTGACAACTTCTAAAATGCCTTCTAAACTACACTGACAGCTTCTAAAATGCCTTCCAAACTACGCTGACAGCTTCTAAAATGTATTCCAAACTACGCTGATAGTTTCTAAAATGCCTTTCAAACTACGCTAACAGCTTCTAAAATACCTTCCAAATTACGCTGACAGCTTCTAAAATGCCTTCCAAACTACGCTGACAGCTTCTAAAATGCCTTCCAAACTACGCTGACAGCTTCTAAAATGCCTTCCAAACTACGCCGTGACTACCGTAACTAAATTCGTTCTCTTACATTCGGATAAGAGAAAGAGGGGAAAAAAAATGTCGTGTGAGAAAACTTGGCGAATTGGGAATCCAGGAACTGCAAGAGGATTAGGACCAGTGAACGATTAACTCCGATCTCGCTTAGCCGTGTCTCTCATCCCCGCCGCTGGTTGCTAATCCTGCTCGATAAAGCTCGATATTTATCCACCGAGAGAAAATTTTGGTTGGTGCAAATGTTATAATTCTCTCTTTTGTTTCTCTTGTTTTATTTAGTCTAGGGTTAATTTTACCGTCTTTATTTATGTATTTATTCAATTTGTTTATTCACTTATTTTTGTTTTTATTGTTATTTTTATTTGGACCTTATTTTATTTATATTTCTCTTCATTTTTGTATTTATTCATCTGTTTTTTTCATCTATTTACGTTCTTATTTATCGATAATATTCGCTTCCTGGCTTTCGAGGGTTCCAATGTTTATTCCTCAGATGAAGTGAGAACATTTCACCGATGTTGTCTTGGTAACCTCATCACTGTGTCATGGATGGGAGAGGAACACCCTGATGAGGCTTCGTCTAGGGGGGGTGGTTGTGGGTGTGGGGGAAGGGAGGGGGGATCAAGATGACGAATAATATCACCCAAACGTGCTGGAGGGAGTGAGTTAGCCCCACGATCAAGCCACTGTACCCTGGTGTAAATGGTGACGCCCTGGACTCCAATGAAGGAGGTCAGAGGTGTGGATCCATAGCTTGGTGACTCTGATGGTTCATAATTGTCTATGATGAACGCTAGGTCTTGTCTTGGTCTGTCACCAGGAGGTCACGTATTGTGTTACGCCTTATCATCTGAGGAGGGTCACCAGGTTATAGTTGACAATGAGAGAGTATTTATTATGTATAGTGAGTGTTGAGATGGTCACTATATCATTATGTGGTGATTTGTGTGTCACCATCCAATACAGTGACAAAAGGAGGGTAGGACTAAGAATATATGTTACTGTGTGTTGTGACTGCCGAGCGTTAGAACCTTCTACGTAAACTACTAATCATACATTGTTTGACGCTTATGTATTACGCATGATCATCTGTCGGTACTGAGTAGAAATTGATGACAGACTCAATTGATGATGAAATTTCGACAACCCAGGACCTTAGGTTGTGTCTAGGAGTGAGTTTCACATACAGAGAAGCGCTCCCTATGCTCCAAGACACGTAAACAAACACAAATGTTCAGGCAAAACATAAACATATAAGTAAACACACCAAGCGGTCCCTAAAACTAGTTGGTAGAGGAGTTAACTACGTGTAACTCCCATAACTCGTGATGACTGTAAACGCAGCTGTAACAAGTATAACTCTCCCTCTCTCCCCTGGCATGAGGCGTGCGAACACCTTTAATAGGCTAAACGAGGTCACACTGCCTTACAGCCACGACCAGGTACAAGCTGCTGCAACGTGAGGCTTGTCAAATATTCACACCTGGCGCCCACTGTCCCTCTGGCGGTGCAGGTGGTGGTAGGGGTAATGGCGGAGGGGTTATATTGGTAGTCGTGGTAGATGAGGTAGTGGGGGTGGTGGTGGTGGGGGTGGTGATGATGATGATGATGATGGTGTTGGTTAAGGTCGTAGTGGTATTGTTGTTGGTGTTGGAGAAATTAGTAAATAGCGTTGGTGGTGGTGATATTGGTGATGGCGGTGGAGAGTGTATTGAAGATGTTTATTAGAAAGGATGATAATGGTGGAGGAGGTGATGGCAGGAGTCATGGTAGTGGAGATTATAATGGTGGCTGTGTTGGATGATGATGGTAATGATAATAGAGTTAAAGGGAAGAGGAATTAACACGTTAGAGAATACACACCCATTCCGATCTTCCATAACTTACTTTAACTTTGCCTCTAATCTCATGTTATGTTCTGGATATTATTATTCTTGTAAAAAAAATAACGATGTTTATTATCAATTCAACTGACTATAGTAACTATTCATTACTACAACCTACATCTGTAATTAGAGTTAAATGTTGATATACTGTATTTTGGCCGTGGAGCGCGCACACACACACACACACACACACACACACACACACACACACACACACACACACACACACACACACTCAAGATCACACGTGCGTCCAATTTACACATCAAAATGCGATCGTCACGTTGTTATGATACGACTGAAACATTACATAAAACAAACGCGTATTTCATAATTTTTTTGGCATATTTGCACTCACATGTACAGGATGGTTTCATCAAACTGTATCTGATATGACGCCTCTACTACTATCAGCTGACGCACCACAAACATTTACTCAAGCGGTGGTCTGTGAACTCATTCAGTAAAAGCGTTTATATCAGGTCCCGAGTGCTTCATCATAGCAAAGAGACAGACAGACAGACAGGAAAAGGAAGAGGAAGAGGGAGAGGATACGGAGTTATATATTAAAGAGAGAGAGAGAGAGAGAGAGAGAGAGAGAGAGAGAGAGAGAGAGAGGGGGGGAACTCAACCCATTAAACTGCTCCGACTCAGGAAAGGTGTAAGTGAAGAACCTTTGTCAACACTAGACTGAGATCCTGAAGGAGTCTGAATTCGAATCACAATTTGCAATCGAGATAATGAGATAGTAAGATTAACGAGCCAAAATAACATACAAAATTAAAATCAGAATAAGTACGAAGAACAAATCACAATGAATCTTCGTCAATTAGAATCAAAACTTAAAGGTATCATAAGATTCAAATGTCAGTATTATCAGTCACATTATAATCGGAATCAAAATACGAGTCTTTATTTTTTATTTTTGAAGCAGTAAAAGACAACACCATTAAATCATAATTATTATCAACGCGTTATTTTTGTTTAATATACTTTACCATTAGAGTTAATATTTAAAAGCCATTTAGTTCATTATAATAAGAACCCAATTATGTTATATTTATTAATACAGTTAAGATGAATTAATTAATAGTCAGTTGTTGTTGTACCTTTAAACGATACATCATCAACACTTTCAGACTAGATTAACCTACCCTGAATTTAGGCCACACACACACACACACACACACACACACACACACACACACACACACACACACACACACACACACACACACACACACACACACACACGACTCAGTTCATTCCCTCTCTCGACCTACATGCTCCAATTGTTCTAGAGAGAGAGAGAGAGAGAGAGAGAGAGAGAGAGAGAGAGAGAGAGAGAGAGAGAGAGAGAGAGAGAGTGGTGGGTGGTGGTAGGGTGTGTGTTGGGACCCTAAGCTGTAATAATCCAGGCAGTATTCAGTATTCCAGGAATTACGAAACTGAAATGGTGAAGAGCGAGAGATGAAAGAGAAAGTGTGTGAGAGAAGAAAGGGTTTATGTATTTGAGCGAGGGAGAAGGGGGTAAGTGTGTGTGTGTGTGTGTGTGTGTGTGTGTGTGTGTGTGAAAAAAAAGTGCGAGTGGATATGGGTGGGTGTGGTGAGTGAAAGTGTGTGAAAACGATGAAGGTAAATATATGTTGAGAAAAAAATGTGTAAATATAATGTATGAATGGAAAAGAGGGAGACAGAGATATAATGATTTATGGAAAGGAAAGAATCATGTACACACATATACAGTATATAAGTTGGTACACACGTATTATGAGTTCACGGAATGGAAGCATCATGAGTTAACAGCTGAAGAAGAAACAGCTAATGCTAATAATGTTATTTATCATTGTTTTCAACTTGATAATTCTTATATAGTTTTAACTGTATCGATTTTTTTTAATGACGATGCTAGAAATTCATTTTTTTTATCAATTTATTTATTTTTGTTTCATTTGAAGAAGCGATCATAATCAAGGACGGTTTTCGAGTCATGTTGGAGCTTACAAAAGTTTTATTGTTTTATTAAATGGGTTTAAATTTGGCATGGTGTTGTGTGTGTGTGTGTGTGTGTGTGTGTGTGTGTGTGTGTGTGTGTGTGTGTGTGTGTGTAAAAGAAACGTTCATCATGTGTCTATAAACATGAGCGTATGTGTATCTTCTTTTCTCCTTATCTCTCATAATTCTCCCTTGTCTCTACTATTTCGTGTCTCTTTATCTTCTCCCACGTATCAGGAAACAGAGAGACAGAAAGAAAAGTGTTAATAATAATCCTACCTAACCGTAGTGGGCGGGGTAGGGACGGCTGCAAGTGTCACCCTTACCCCCACATCCTCCTCTCACTGTGTTTACCTGCCGGAGAAGACAATGCTATGTAACACGGTGACGTAATGATAAAACAACACTAAGCTTCTGTGTCTGTGTGGTGAGAAAATTACAATCATACCATCTTGGAGGCGACAGAAACAAAATATAAGATAGAATGAGATTTTTTTCTTCTAATTTACAAAAAAAAATATGAAGACTTTGTTTGGGGAATAAATTACAATCATATAATATTCTTCGCGACTGAAAGAGAAAGATATAATTACATTTATGTTTGTAATGATGGGAAGAAATTGTGAATGTTTTTTGTTTTTTGTTTTTAATGGAGAACAGTATTGCTATATTTTATACCAAGGAAAGATAGGTGGAAATGAACGTAATTAATATACATAATTATTTGAAGAGAAAAATTATTAGTTTATCACGTTTTGCAATAAGAGAAAGGCGATAATGAGATTCAGGAAAATTATAAGTGAAAAATTGAAAAGTTTTGATTGAAAAGATAAATGCGAGTCACATTCTTGTCGTTTGCAAAGTCAAAGGTAATTGAGATTGGAATTCCGGAAATCAACAAAGAGAGAATTTAAAATCGTTGTTGGAGAAAAAGAAAAAGAAAGACGAAATTAATTTATCTCAAAAAAATACTCGTGAAGTTAATGAATAAAAGCAAAAAAAAAAATTGTAAACGAAACAATTATTTTTTCCTAATATTCCACCAATGGAGTAACTCAAACGAAGAGGCAAAATTAATTAAATTCGTGAAATTAGTAATATAAAAGCGAAAAAAATTTGTTACGAAAAGATAAAAATTATTCAGGTCAAATTACGTCCATGAAAAAAGTCAAACGAGAAACCAAAATCAAATTCATGAAATTGTTGATTCAAATAAAATGTAAATATATAAAAATAACAAAGGTAATAATATAAATGATAAAATGTGTAAAATAATATAATAATAAAATATATCCTTACCATAATTACGTTATTGAAACATGACAAAAATAGTATGTTATACATAAGACAAAAAATTCTCATGTAATTTTCACGTTTATGAAATAAATATGGGCATCAGAGATTGTGGCCGGACATCAAATATTGAAGCTGGACAGTTGGACGATAAGTTTGGAACTCGGTCCGGGGTTCTAATTGGTCCTTATATGTAAAACATGCAATTAAACACTGTATTTGATCCTGTAATTGGTCATTGTAACCAACCCTTCTATCTGAACATTGTTATTTTTTTGTAATAATCTTGTAAGAATAACTAAATCTTGTAAGTAATTTTGTAACTGAAGCTTAAAATTATAATTTTGTAACGTAATTCAATAAGAACCTTTCAATTCGATTTTGCAAATAAACTCTGTAATTTAACAAACTAACGCATACAGGTGACAAAATACATCACTTATATATCTTTCATGTAACAAGTATATCAACTGTATCTCTTCAATGTAATTAAATATATTGATGGAGTACATAAACCTGTAATTGAATTTAGAACTTCCTTCTCAATTATCAATCTCAGTAGAGGAGTTGCCATTGTCTTTCCTAAGCTGTTGTTGACTAGTTATTTACTTGACTAGTATACGTGCTGAAGGAAATCAGTTATTGATGTGGAGTAATACACTATGACACTATGACCTGCTTATTGATAAACTGTATTCTATAAACATCCAACTACACCGATGAGAATTTGTTTATTATAGGGAATTTCTATCTTTAGTGGGTCTGTTTGTATATTATAGCAGTTATATGATATATTTTTTTTCTTCTTTCGTATATTGTTTATTTAGCTCATTGCCAGGCTTATCTGTCTTGGCTGATGTATGTATTTCGCGCTATGAGGGAGTTTCTCTTCTTCGAGGTTGCTTATTGAACCCATGAACCAAGTCTAGCTTACGTATATTCAGATTTTCTCTTTTCCCTTATCGTAAATTCCCAGATCAATCAAGATATCGTAAAGTAACATAAGTCTAGATCCTCCTTCAACTACCACAGCAACTCCTTGTCAATACACGAGGCATAAAGAACACTCGTTAACAATTGGTAAAGTAACACCTCCAAATCGGTTTATTCATTAAGAGGTGGAGACGTCATTATAACACTAACAACTCCTACAAAAAGCTGAGGTTGGTATTTCTTTCCGTCTTATGGCATCAGAGGTGAAATGTCTCGCGTCACCGAAATATCTCGCAGGACCTAAATGTCTCGCATCACCTAAATGTCTCGCATCACCTAAATGTCTCGCATCACCTTAATATCTAGCATCATCTACAGACTTTGTCATATACAGTACGAATGAACACAATTTACCTTGACTGTCTTGTACTCTCAGACTAGGTAAGGTGTAGTACAAACTGTTAAGTCGTGTTCCTCCCGCTACAACATCACCTCCCCCACACACACACACACACCCTATCTCTCTTTCTCTCTCTTTCTGGGTTTCTTTTTTTTTATCTGTCTGTCTCTTCTGTGTCGGAATTCTTGCTATGTATTTGACTGTGTTGAGAATGTTAATGGAGGTGTTGGTAATGGTTTATGTAGTTAGGATTGTCTTATTCGTTGAAAGATAGTTGTAGTAGTAGTTGTAGTAGTAGTAGTTGTAGTAGTAGTAGTGGTAGTGGTAGTAGTTGTTGTGTTGTAAAAAATTCAACAGTAGCATTTCTATCAATAGTAATACAATAATAATAATAGTAATAATAATAATAATAATAATAATAATAATAATAATAATAATAACAAAAAGGGACTGACATTCGTATCATACGGTATTTAATAACTGGCAAAGAAATTGTAAATACGAGAAAGATACTACACGACCCCACATGTAAACATTAGAGAGGAGAAGTGTCCATCCATCCCCAGCATTGTGTTTACCGCAAGCTGTGGAGGTGGTGAACGAGCCACGCTGGTGTTCCATCTTGCTCACTTTACAACAGCGAGAGGTAGTCAGGTTCCATCCTCTTTACGCCAGGAAACCTGATACATGCATAAAGAGAGTGTTAGAACGGGTTCATCACCACGCTGGTGGACGCATACGTGCGGCGCAATCGCCTCTCTCTCCCCCCGTGACAGGTTTCTGCGGTGGTCAATAGCTGTCCTAGATATGAGCACACTGCCTTATCGTCCAGCCACTACCGCAGGCCGCAGGATGAATAACACAGGCTGTGGATGGCTGATACTACCCTGCAAAATGTAAAGTGGAGGAGGAAAATAGAGTGACTGAGAGAGTGGGAGAGGAGGAGGAGGAGGAGAAAGAGAGGCATGCAAAAAAGTTGAACGGTGGAGGAGTAGAAGGAGAGACGCCGAGAGACTGTCTCTCTAGAGGAATTTGAGACAATACATAGAGACACAACGAGAACGGCGGATGACACGACATGGGGGAGTAAAAAATGGGAAACAGAGCAGGCAAGAGGAGGAACTGTCTAGACAAAGAGGAAAGGGAGAGAGGGAGGTGAAAGAGGAGATAGGCGACAGCAAGGTTGGAGACAGGGAGGTAAGAGAGAGGGAGGTGGGAGTCAGGAAGGTGAGAGACAGGGAGATGGATGATAGGAAGGTATGAGAGAGGGAGGTGAAAGAGATGAAGGAAGGGAGGTGGGAGTCAGGAAGGTGAGAGACAGGGAGATGGATGATAGGAAGGTATGAGAGAGGGAGGTAAGAGAGAGGGAGGTGAAAGAGATGAAGGAAGGAGAGGGAGGTGGGAGTCAGGAAGGTGAGACAGGAGATGGATGATGGAAGGTAAGAGAGAGGAGGAAGAGATGAAGGAAGGAGAGGGAGGTGGGAGTCAGGAGGTGAGAGACAGGGAGATGGATGATAGGAAGGTATGAGAGAGGAGGTAGAGAGGGAGGTGAAAGAGATGAAGGAAGGGAGAGAGGGAGGAAGGGAGAGTGAGTGAGGTGACGAGGCAGGAGAAGAGGTACTCAATCTCCTAGTGGCCCTTCAGTTCAAGCCTCAGGTGTTTGTCGGCTGCTGATGTACACCTCCCCATCAACCCACCAGCCAATCAACTCACCAGGCCACCAACCTATCAACCCACCAACCCACCAGCTCGTCAAACCATCAACCCACCAATGGTCAACCCATCAACCCCACCAACCACCAACCCACCAACTCATCAACCCACCAACCTCCTCCCTCCACCCATCGCTACAAAACTCCTCTTCACAAATCGTTTCTCTCTCTCTCCCTACCTTTACTTTTTTCTTATATTTTTGTTTATTTTTTTCTTCTGTCTCTCTTATTCTTCGACTTTCTATCGTGTATCCTCTTTTTTGTTTAATTCTTCGTCCTTTTTTTACTTATCTTTTTTCTTCCTTTCGTTATCTTTTGTGTTTGTATTCCTCTCTCTCTCTCTCTCTCTCTCTCTCTCCTCTCTCTCTCTCTCTCTCCTCTCTCTCCTCTCTCTCTCTCTCTCTCACTAGTTGTCTTTGTCTACCTATTTATCATCTATCCTTCGTTTTCTTACTCTCTTTACGCCCTCTGCCCCTCTCTCTAGTCACAATGACACACACATAGCACAGAGGGGCCCTTAATTTATGTCACCTGTACTTGTCAAATCACCTCTACCTGACGAAAAGTTATAACACAGATGACTGGGGGAAGGCTTAGGGTCGCTTGGGGGTCTGGGAGCTGGATGCTTAGGGCCGGGAGAAAGATTGGGACTGGGTGAAAGCTTGGGTCTTGGGGAAGCTTGTGAGTGAATGAAAGCTTGGGATTGGGTGAAATGTTGGGACCGGAAGATTGTTTTCTACTTTGAGCTGGGGGAAATCATGGGGCTAGAGGAAAGCTTGAGAACGGGGGAAAGCTTGGGACTGGGGTAAAGCTTTGAATTGGGGAAAAGCTTAGGATAAGATGAAAGCTTGGGGACTGAACTGGGCGCTTGATGTTGGATAAAAGGATGGATAAATTTACCATCAGTATTCGGTATATTAATGAATTATCCCACTGCACGACCAAGACACACGCATGAGTCCAAATTCCACACACTTTATATCATGGACTTGGACTATAGCACCAACCCTCCTGCCTCTCCTATAGTACCCGTCACTTGAGGATGGATTATGAAAGATTAGGTTCACAGCTGACGAGAATATGGTTAGGTTAGGTTAGGTTTGGTTTTTGTGTTGTGTGTTTTTTGTTGTTGTTGTTTGTTTGTTTTTTGTTTGTTTGTGTATGTTGGTGTGTGTTGTATATTGTTGTTGGTGTGGGTTGTTATTTGTGTGTTGTATGTTATTAGTGTATTGTTAGTTAGGTGTATGTTGTACAATGACAGTGTAGCCTTTGTGTATGTACGGTATAATGAGTTTTAAGATTTGTGTTAGTGTAAGTTGCATAGTGAGAGTATAATGTTCATGTGTGTCTGTGTGCGTGAGTTGTATACTGGCGATGTATTGTTCATGTTGACGTAAGTATGTTGCAAATCCTGCAGTATATTGTGTGGGAGACAGAGTGTTGTGTATTAACTGTATATATGACGGGTTGGAGACAAATGGTAATATAGTGGGCGGTAATGTTGCTGCTTCGAACACAATATATCACACACACACACACACACACACACACACACACACACACAACACACACACACACACACACACACAACACACGCTCTTAAGATGGCCATCTCTTGCTATAATTTATTTTCTTGGAGCATAATAAAAGCTGGTCTACGAATGTTTTGTTTGATATAGACATGTTAGGTTAGGTTAACCAATCAGATGTAATTTAATGTTTGTAAACAGTAATAAGAGTAAGGTGAACGTTATTTATGGTGTAAATCTTAAACAACGTTACTTTCATGCGTTGTGCTGGAGGAGCAAACAATAAACTTGGCTGCTGGGGGAGTTTGACTTGTCAATATTATCTGTCGAGTTCCTGGGCCTATATCTTGTTGACCACTCTAGCCTTGGGTCGCAGTCGGGGTGATTACAGAGTGAGAGTGGAGCAAGTAAACACAGGAACAGCTGATTCACTTCCTCTTCCTCCACTCTTCTTCTCTCTATCTTCTCCATCTTCTTTGATTAACTTTCCTCCTCCCCCCTTTCTCTCCGTTCTCTTCCCTCTCCTCTCTCTGCTCCATCCTTCTCTTATTCCTCCTAAGTTTTCCTTTCCTTCACCTCTCTCATTCCTCCCTCCCGTATACCTGTCTATCTCTTCTTTCTTTTCTTTCTTTCTTTCTTTCTATTTTTTCTTTCTTTCTTTAACTTTATTTTTCCTTCGTACCTCTCCATTTCTCCCTCACTCTCTCTTTCTCCCTCTTTCCTCTCCTCCCTACTCATTCCTTCTACCCCACTTGCTTCCTCTTTTCTTCCTATATCACCTTAATTTCACCACCCTCTCTCTCTCTCTCTCTCTCTCCTTCATCCCTACCTGTTCCTTCTAGCCTCTTCAGCGCCTCCTTGACTTCAGCAGTGTTGACATGGTATTGAGGACCTCCATTGAGTTTTACGATATCACTTTAATGGCCGGATGATATCACCGCTCTCTCTCTCTCTCTCTCTCTCTCCTCTCTCTCCTCTCTCTAGTCTGTCTCTTTCCCTCACATTAACTAATTTTCTGAGTCATTTACCGTATAGTATTATTTGTAAATGGTCAGTCCCTTCAAAAATAATGTCAGGGTTCATATTAAGGGTTCAAAGGTGATGTTATAGCACGCGCGTGTGTGTGTGTGTGTGTGTGTGTGATCTTTAACCCTTGATTATGGCCCTTTAAGGTAAATAAATTTTTAACAATGGCAAGTTACTAATCACGTGATTCTGTCGTCATTATGATTATTTCTCTACTATTAGCTTATAATTCTTGTTTAATTATTTTCATTTTCTCACGTTTTTTTATTTGTTTCTTTTTTCTTCAATCTTCGCTCAGGATTTATTTCTTGTATTTTCGTTATTTTTTTCTTCTTATTCGAATCAATTTGGTCCAATTTACTTCATCTTGCAGGTATTTTCGTCCAATTTACTTCATGTTGCAAATATTTTCGTCCAATTTGTTTCATGTTGCAGTTATTTTCGTCCAATTTCTTCTTGATTTTTGTCATTTGTGTTTTCGTTCAAATTCCCTTCTTCCTTTCCATCATCTTTCCTTCTTTTCGTCCTGCTCTTGCTCTCTTTCTCTCTCTTTCTAAATACATCTCACATTTCTTCCCTTCAATATTTTCATCTCAATATTTCTTAAACCTCTTTCCCTCCCTTCCACCATCCCTCTCTCTATCCCCATTCTCTACATCCCTCCCTCTCTCTCTCCCTCCTATCACCATCATAAAGCGCACCTCCAAGTCAGCTGAAGGATTCATTTGCGAGCTGATCTACGACTCTCTGGCTTCATCACCAAGACTGAATAGAAGGTCATGATTAAAACCGGATATGTTAAGAGTAAAAAAAAAAATAATAACCTTTTTTTTGTATCATAAACGAATATATTAAAGGAAATAAGACTATTGATTTCCCCAGGTAAATAAATGTGTTTGATATTACAGAAAAATAGTTGAGTTTGACGTTTTCAGTTTGAGTAAAAAAATTGTTGGTTTTAAGTGCAATGAAGAACTGCTGTGGAAGAATTTGTTATGCACGTAAATGATTGGATGGTTTTTCTTCAGTATATTAAAAATGACTTTAAGGTAATCTTGAATGATAGTGATAATAGTTTTACCAATGTTAGTTTTAGTAATAATGATAATGAAAATAATTTCAATGAAAATATTAATATGAGTGTTATCAATAATAGCAATAGTTTTATTATTACTACAACATCTATTCTTACTATTGCTCCTGTTAATGCTACTACTACTACTACGACTTTTTTTTTTCAATGTGGCCTCCAACCTCCTCTTATAACCAAACCTTCACCACACATTTTATTTCCTAATTATCTTAATACAAAAGTAATTACCCCAGCTAAGTTACTCAAGCCGCAGTTCAATGCGGCATTCAGTGACTGTTGCCTGACAGTCCATGTCTGCGACTGTTGTGGGTTTAGGGGCTGATGATATAGTTTCCCTAAGAGAGAGGGACAAGCGACATCTCAACCAGGCTCCAACGTGGTTTCTGGGCTGCTGCTTCTGTTCAGGTAACACCTCGGCCAGTCTACTGTAGCGTAGAAGCATCTTGCACTTAATTCCAGCCCACCAGATGTTGTGAGCACCAGAGGAGTGAAGTTACCTTGATCCACGTTCTGAAATCAATTGGACTACGCTCTGTTCATGTCGTTCTCGTTCCTCTTGTTTGCAGCCTCGAGAGATAGGTCATGGTGACATGCGGCCATGGGGTTGAATATCCTGATATCAAAAAAGGCTCTCTCTCCCCGCCTCCAGAATCCTTGAGCACTTACGTCCGTGTGGATGTGTTGGAAGTTCTGTGATGGAGATTCTCACCGCCTAATGGAAGGAGGGTTGGTTCCATCGTGACGTCGTGGCAGATTTTATTCAGGATATTCGCTGTGAGATCCCTCACTTCGTCATGCCTCATGCATACGAAGCCACCCTTCGTACACACCATGGCGTGGTCGATGTTGTAGGATGAGCCACACACGCATCGGGTGTTCATACCTTTTATTGGCCTACAATACCTAAGAGCAATGGCGTCTGTAAATTATTGTCCGTTAAGGGTAAAGCCCTTTGCTCTCATCGGAAACGGTGTTAGCCAGTTTGAGCGCCAACCTCCTGCGTTCACTGACAGTTGTTGCATAAGTTATTGAAGTTTTTCACTTTGGATGTGTTGCTGTTCTGTCGTAGTGGAACGTCGAATCTTGTGTAGTTCGTTAGTATCCACCTCGCTTGCTGCATTTTAAGGTACTTTGTGCTCAGTGAGGGCTGCAGGGAACTTGACAGACTTCTGATGTTCAGTGGCAGCAAACTCCTCTGGGTTGGTAATTCTCATTCCCCCCAGTCCCGGTGGTGGTGCAAGGAGTGATCTTACTGCTGGGGTTAGGTGAGGGCTTTTCATTAGTGTTAGAATAAAAGCGACCCTGATGGCTACTTCTGGAAGACGGGGGAGAGGTTCGATTTCAGGGATAGTGCGCATCAGGGAGTTCCAGCTACTGCTACTACTACTACTAATATACTGTAATATACTACCCGACCTACCATTGCTACCTTGGTATCACCCACACAAGGATTAAACCAATAGCCTCTCTACTTCGCTACATTGATATCGCCTCTCCTAACTTGGTATCGCCCACACTAGCAGTACAGGCGATAATCTAATGCCTCGTCTGGCGTAACGTCTCTGCCAGGCGAAAGTGCCTCGTTGAGCTGAACATTATTATCTACGCTGCCGACCATGATAATCGCCCTTTTGGTCGTAAAAGAGAAGGGAGGGAGGAAGGGAGAGAAGGAGCAAACTCAAGTGTACGGTATAGGAGGTCATGTCAACAGCCTAATGTCCTTATAATGCTACTGTTGAGTGAGGGACGGAGGGGATAGGGGAGGGAGAGTTGAGAGAGGGAGGGGAGAGGGATTGAGGGAGGGAGGGAGAGGAAGGGAGAGTTGAGGGAGGGTAAGAGAGAGATTTAGAAGGGTGATGATGGAGAGAAAGAGACTGAGGGAGATAGATTGAGAAGAGAGAATGAAGAAGAACGTGGAGGGAGGGAAGGCTTATAGAGAGGAAGTGAAGAAGGAAGGGGATAACTTGTATAGAGAGTCGGAAGAAGACGTGGATGGGGGGATGGAGTATAAGGGGGGAAATTGGAGGGAGGAGAGAAGGAGGGAGGGCTAGGTTGGGAGGAAGGAATGAAAGAGGAAGGGTTAGGAAAGGAGGGAAGGAGGAATAGGGAAAGATTGCAATGATTGATGGATTATGAATATTCTAACCTAACCTAACCTAATCTAACCTAAGCCTCACTTATAAAGTAAAAATTTGGGAGTCAATTTTGTCTGAATAATAACTTTTATTTTATTTTCGTTGTTTACAAATGATGTTATTAAAACTTTACGACGTTTAATGATGAAAATTCTGTTGATTTTCGACTACTTACGAATTTGTTCTATATACAATACGTATGAGAGAGAGAGAGAGAGAGAGAGAGAGAGAGAGAGAGAGAGAGGATAAAATTGTGAGTTATGCATAATTTTGAGATTCATTTATTTCATATGGATAATTTTGAGAGAATTATATTTTCCTCTGATTTATATTAGGTATATTATTATTTTTTTCATGAATTATTTTGAGAATATACATAAAAAAAATTCTTAGTTGACAATTGTGTGATTCTAATTGTTTGCTTGGTTTTATTCTCTTATCTTCTCTATTTATTTCCCCTTTCTCTTCTTCCCCTTTCATTATATTATCTGCTTCTTCATCTTCATTTTATATTTACTCTCCTAATTTGCCTTTTGTTATTCCGTTTATCATTATTCTGTCTCCCCCTCCCACTCCTTTCCTTCGCTTTTCTATATCGTTTTTATGATCGTCTATTCCTCTTTCTCTTCTTATCATCCTCCTCTCTCATTCTCTTTTCGATCTCACTCTCCCTCTCTTTTGTTCATTATCTCTATTTTTCCTCTACACTCTATACTGACTCTCCTCTCTCATTATCTCTGTTCCTCTCCCTCCAACTCTTCCTCTTCCATCATCCCTCTCTTTCACCACCTCATACTCTCCCTTCCCTCATTTTAGTCTCCCTGCCTTCCCTCTTACTCTCCCTCATACTGCCTCTCCGTCCCTTAATGATTCTCCCTCTTCTACTTGCCTGCCTCTCTCTCTCTCTCTCTCTCTCCTCTCTCTCTCTACTCTCTCTCTCTCTCTCTCTCTCTCTACTCTCTCTCTCTCTCTCCCTCCCACTTCCTTCCCCTATCTCTCCTTTCCTCTCCTCTTCCTCGCACCACAACCATCCCTCTTAACCAACCAAATGATTGACTCCTCACGTATCTCGCCCTCCAACTCTCACCGAGGGGAAGTGATTGTCTTCAACTCACCCACTCAGTCGTTCAAGATGCTAACTTAGCTTTCACTCACTCACTCACTCACTCACTCACTCACAACGCCTGAACCTCTCCCGCCTCGCCACTTAACGTGTTGAACCTGTGGTGTGTGTGTGTGTGTGTGTGAGGGAGGGTGGTATGTTTCGGTGGCAAAGGTAGGGGAGAATATCAATAAGAGAGAGAGAGAGAGAGAGAGAGAGAGAGAGAGAGAGAGAGAGAGAGAGAGAGAGAGAGTTAACACATTAAACTCAATCTCTCTCCCTCCTTCCCTTCCCCTCTCAGATAAACTCACAAACACAACCAGCTTGTAGCGTCACTCCCACTCTCACTACACTCATCCAACCATCTTTCAAACCCATACTAAAAAAAAATTAATAAAAAAATAAGTAAATAAAAAAAAATCACTCTATTTCCCACCTACGATGATAAACGCGAGATAATGTGAACTATTATCAATGCAGGTAAAAGTTTTAGTTCTGAACAAAGGTAAACTAGTTATTAAAATAGTTTACCTGTACGTGAATAGTTGTAGAGAGGATTATGAATGAGATATATTTAATGATAAGGAAATTAAATGTATATATATTATTTTGTTGTTATTATATATTTTTTTTTACTCTTGATTGTGTCCTCCCTCCCTCTCTCCCTCTTTATTTCTCTTCTTCTCTCTCCTCTTTTTCTTTATTTTACTTTCTCGTACTTCCTCTCTTTGTTTCCCTTTCCTCCCCATCTCTCTCTTGTCTACTGCATTTCCCTCTTCTCAATTTTCTTCCTTTATATCTTCCTTCCTGCTTATTCCTTCTCCCCCTCCTTACTCCTACTCTTCCTCTTCCTCTTGCCTCCTGATTGTCCCTTCTCACCCCTTTGACTCCTGGATATCCCCTTTTTTCTCCTTCCTCCTCTTCTTCTCTCTCCTCCTCCATTTTCTCCTCTCCCTCCTTCCCTCCCTCCCTTCTTCCTGCCTCTCCTCCCCCCTCTTCCCTCTTCTCTTCCTCCTCCCGCACCTTCAGACTGGAGTGATCTTGACAGAGTAGCAGTGAGGACTTTTGGGAATTCTAATGTTGCCAAATGACATATTAAAGCAGATGATATTCCCTGCCAGCACACCCTAAGCGCCCACCCCACACGTTCTGCAAAAGCTCACCCAATACACCACCTTCACGCCTTAATACACCACCCTTCCGCCCACCCTACACGCGCCCACCCTTCACGCGCTGCCTTCCGCCACCCTACACGCCCACCCAATACATCCACCCAATGCACCATCCTTCACGCCCACCCTACCGTCACCCACGCCCACCCACACACACCCACCCTACACGCCCAACCCTACACGCCCACCCTACACGCCCACCCCGTACGCCGCCTTCACGCCCACTCTACACGCCCACCCTACACACCCACCCAAACGCCCACCCCACGCCCACCCTACCCCGCCCACCCTACACGCCCACCCCACACCACACCTCACACGCCTACCCCAGACGTCCACCCTACACACCCACCCTACACGCCCACCCTACACGCCCACCCTACACGCCCACCCAGCATTATACTGTATCCGCTGTATAATAAAGAACTCAGGAAGAGTTATACGGTGTAGTGTCTCCATGATATAAATAACCAAGAAAACGAATCCCAGAACGACGTAACCTAACCTAACCTGACCTAACCTAACCTAACCTAACCTAACCTAATCTAACCTAACCTAACCTAACCTAACCTAACTCCCTTCTCCTCATCCCAGCTGTACCTGACTGTAGTATAAGAAGGGAGGATACTCGGGTACAGTGACGACCATATTGCTTTCTTTTGTACCCGGAGGCTTAAGATTCAGTGGTCTGTCTCCCCACTACTCCCATAAGACCTAATGTGTTATGTAATGTCTATGCAATGTGTCTCAAAAATGCACACACACACACACACACACACACACACACACACACACACACACACACAGATTGATTGAATGTTGGTATTATAAAAGCAAAATTTTCCCTGGTTTCCCACATGTGAGGACAATATTGCTGTTGTAATAGAAACATTCATTCTATCTTTATGAGAATCTGTAAGGCAGTGTGTGTGATTTTTTATCTACATTTTATATAGCATAAGTCACACAGCTTGACCTCACAATCCTCACTGTTAGATATTAGTACCACAAAAAAGGCATCAAGTCAGTATATTTATTCATCAGCAGCTTACTATTTTATAACAGTGATTAAAATTAAGCTATAATTAATTAATGTAAACATTGTAAATAATAAACATTCTAAATCCCAGTTTGATCTGATGTTTTAGTATGACAAAAAACAAACAGTAACTGTGATCAGATTGAATTGTTTTATGGTAATGTGTATAATATCATTCATCAATTAGAATAAAGTTCAATTTGGTTTATTTAAAAGATTAATTTTGTTTCTTGGTTACGGTCTGTGTCTCTGGTGCTGTTTGGTCGTATATTCCTACGATAACCCAAGTCTTAACTTATAAGTAATGGTAAAATAATAAATTGTTATATTATTTCTTCTTTCTTGATATACTTATGACTATTGATTACCCGATGTGAGTTAGGTTAGGTTAGGTTAGGTCAGAAAGGTTTGGAATCGCGGCTCAGTATGCAGGTATCTTGATCTAACTAGTTAATGGAAGGTATTATCTTATTACTGTGACCTCTAATTGTCGTAAGATGTACCTATACAACACTTAGGATATATGACCTGAAGCTTAATTCTGTGGTTAGCTATTTAAGGATGATGGTTTAACCCTTTGCGGAAAATGGTTTAACTCTGGCGTGACGGTTTATTCCCGACGGTGATGATTTAACTTTTTAAAGCGTAGGTTTAAAGCTTCAAGGAAGATGTCTTAACATTTTAAGGCGATAGATTTATCTTTTTAAGACGATAATTTAAACTGTCGTAACACAAGCCGTAAACTTAGCAGTGAAACAAATAATATTTAATTTATTTTACTAAACGTATCCTCGACATATATTTATAATATAGTGTCGGAATTGTTCGTTCTTTATATGAATTTCATCCCTTTAGAAAACACCAGATATATTCTTTTCCATCACCTGCAAAATAAAAAATATTCGTATAATAATGAATGAATAAATATACTGTAGTGGAGGGAGTGAGAGGCCACACAGAGCCAGCAGCACCACCTCTAAACTTCCACACTTGTGTCCTCCTCGACGCACATTACAAAGTCTCCTGAAAGAGGCGGCAGTCTCGGGGGGCTGGCGTGCACCTCTCGCATGGCTGGGTCCCAGTGGCTCCCAGCAGGCACCCTGGAGGACGGACACACAAAGGTCCTCCCCATCGGCACCATCAGAGGCGCAGCTCCGACCCCCCCTTCCGTCTTCTTCTTAATGAACCGCCCTGCTGAAGAGACCTCGGCTTGCCATCGCATCTTCACGAGACTTGGCTTTATGATTGCCTGGCTGGGAGGAAGGACTGTGGCAGGTCACCCCCCCGGGGCAGCTCCTCCCTCTCTCTCTCTCTCTCTCTCTCTCTCTCTCTCTCTCTCTCCTACGTCGAGAGCTCCACGACCCACTGCACGACTTTCATCAACCCCGGAGGAGTAGGAGAGCTCTCTATTCCTCCAAGCTCACCCGCCGAGGCAATGCTCCTTGCTTTATGCACTCAAAATTTCGTTTCCTTGGCTGAAATTCTTTTATATATAAATATTCTCTCTCTCTCTCTCTCTCTCTCTCTCTCTCTCTCTCTCTCTCTCTCTCTCTCTCTCTCTCTCTCTCTCTCAACTTTAAATCTTTTGATTTCTTGATGCTCAGTTAATTGTACTCGTACCTATGTGTGTTTGTGTAAGTGTAAAATTACATATATATATATATATATATATATATATATATATATATATATATATATATATATATATATATATATATATATATATATATATATATATATATATATATATATATTGTGTGTGTCAGTCTATACAACTCAGTAAATTCATGTACGGAGTTTTCCCTAATCTTCTCCCATGATGTAAAAGTGGTGAGAGACAAAAGTGGTGTTCATGACAACACTCATTTTCCCCGAATAATCTGCGTAAGAGCTAACACATAAAAGGTGACCTGAAATCTCCACCTTTAAAAACAGTTTGGTGAAAGATAATCTCTCTCTCTCTCTCTCTCTCTCTCTCTCTCTCTCTCTCTCTCTCTCTCTCTCTCTCTCTCTCTCTCTCTCTCTCTCTCTCTCTCTTCTCTTTCTCTCTCTCTCTCTCTCTCTCTTTCTCTTTACACAACAATTTGGTTTATGATGGTATATGTGAAGAGAGATGCAGTAAGAGAAGTAGAGAGAGATATTCAGAGATAAATTTTAAACGTTGGGGTGTATTATGACCCCGTGTATCCACGTGACAGGAGGTGACCCGTGTGTCTACGTGACAGAGGTGATCCCGTGTGTTCACGTGACAGGAGGTGACCCTGTGTGTCCACGTGACAGGAGGTGACCCTGTGTGTCTACGTGACAGGAGGTGACCCTGTGTACCTACGTGACAGGAGGTGACCCCCGTGGCCCATGACAGGAGGTGACCCCGTGTGTCTACGTGATGGAGTAATCCCTGTGTGTCTACGTGACGGAGGTGACCTCGTGTGCTCCATGGCAGGAGGTGACTCCCGTGTGTCCACGTGACAGAGGTGACCCTGTGTACTACGTGACAGGAGGTGACCTCGTGTGTTTCCATGTGACAGGAGTGTGACCTGAGTGTCTACGTGACAGGAGGTGACCCTGTGTGCTCACGCCGTGACAGGAGGTGACCCCTCATGTGTCTACGTGACAGGAGGTGACCCTGCGTGTCTACGTGACAGGAGGTGACCCCGTGTGTCTACGTGACAGGAGGTGACCCCGTGTGTCTACGTGACAGGAGGTGACCCCGTGTGTCTACGTGACAGGAGGTGACCCCGTGTGTCTACGTGACAGGAGGTGACCCCGTGTGTCTACGTGACAGGAATTGGTACTGTGTGGTGGTAAAGGCGTGGGGAGGTCTGCATATATGTTATTAAAATCGTTTTTATTACAGCCATAACAGAAGTCGTAAAGGTGGAAGAAATTGCGTCCCTACTACCCTGTTATTTGTGACTGTCTGCCAAGAGGAGGTGAAGAGGGGAATCACCAGCTAAAAATACTCAGGCTTTACGAGGTTTATACGGGCTGTGGACGATGACGATACTCAAAGTCTTATTTATACATTTACAAATATTCTTCGGTTTTGGTCTTTTTTATTTCGTCACTCAAGACTATTAAAAATTAAATTAAGTCATCATTAAGTTTAGGATCGTAAAGTTAATGTGGAAGGTTGACTGTGTTTTTCTCTGTCGCTGGGAATTTTTACGTCAATCAAACTAAATGAAAAAAAAAATCAGTCTATGAAAATAATGTATCAGAAAAGCGTGAATATTTTCGTGTGTGTAGATGTGATGAAGACCCATACATCCATCTTGGTGTCTGTAGACTACAAGAAAATGATTAGGATAAGCTTGTCTGCAGCTGTAAACAATACTACGACTATATTGGCCTGTGTAGGTAGAAAAAACGTATCTGAATACTTAGGCAAGGTTAGGTTAGGTTTGGTTAGGTTAGGTTAGGTTAGGTTAGGTTAAGTTAGGTTAAGTCCAGTGGGTGGGTGGGGGGTAGGAGGAATCAGGCAGTGTGGGGTCTTGCTTGTGTTTATAATTGATTATACCGTCGACAAACGGCCTACGAGCTGGGGTGTGACCTGAGCTACGACCACTCTGTAACGTCACTTCTTCTCGGTCGTGTCTCTTATGCCAGTCTCTTACTCTTTACCCCATGTGTCTCAATCTCTTTTTCTCTATCGTTGTTTTTTGTCTACTTTCTTTCTCTATTTTCCTCTATCTCTGTCCGTTTCTACGTTTCATCTGCTCTCTCTCTCTCTCTCTCTCTCTCTCTCTCTCTCTCTCTCTCTCTCTCTCTCTCTCTCTCTCTCTCTCTCTCTCTCTCTCTCTCTCTCTCTCTCTCTCTCTCTCTCTCGTTATTCATTGGAACCTTTATACTTCCACTTGTATGGAGAAGAAGGTGATTTGATTAAAAAATTCAGTCACCTGTAAACAACAAGTAGGTGAGATCTTTCCTTGCCTTCACCCACCTACTACTACTGCTGTTGGGTCATCAATATTCTCAGCACACCAACCCCTTCTCTATGTGTTTGACCTCTAGTTCAACCTGTTCAACCTACTCCCCACCCTTTCTCTCTCTCTCTCTCTCTCTCTCTCTCTCTCTCGTTTTCATTGCTCATATAACATCAATTGACATATTATTCATCCCTTGACTTCTACGCTATCTTCCTCTCCATTCCCTCAGCGCACCTTTAACATACACGCTCTTTCTTCCTCCCTCCCTCCCTCCCTCCCTTCTTTTTTTCTCCACACCCCCATTTTCTTCTTCTCTACGCCCTTCTCCTCCTCCGCACCCACCTACTCTTCCTCTTCCTAACCCTCCCTCTCTTCCTCCATCTTAACTCCCCCTTCCCCCTGCCACACCTTTTCCTTCCTCCTCCTACACAACCATCCTGCTTCTTAACCTTTATTTCCTTCTCCTCCTCACTTACCTACCATTCTTCCTCCTCTTTCTTGCATCCACTCAACACCTCCCCCACCTCCTCCCATGACCACCAGCCACGAGGAGCGATTCCCAATCTCTCGCCCTCTCCATTAGGTACTCATCAGATCCGACTCGATAGGTTTGCTGTTTACATAAATTTGATTGGACTGCGCCGGTGAAGATGTCAGCCAAGACATTCACAGTGTGTCTTATGACGTTTGGGATTGTTGTGTGATAGTCAAGGAGGTGAAGAAGAAGAAGAAGAAGAAGAAGAAGAAGAAGAAGAAGAAGAAGGGTTTGAAAGAGAGTAACGATGCTGTTTTTACGTATGTGTAAAGGAGAAGTTTATAAATGTGACCGTTGGTTTAGGAATAGTGTAATGCTGTAATGCAAGAGAGAGAGAGAGAGAGAGAGAGAGAGAGAGAGAGGCTGTAAAAAGAACCTTCAAAGATAGAACGTTATTTTGCTAACTATCCCTGTCTCACCCTTTTAAGTCTCGTGATAATGTAAACAAAACAGTGAAGAAGAGGAAGAGACACAATTGAAATGTTAATGAGGAGGGAGATAAGGGCGTTTGACTTCGATTTCTCTAATTGTTCTTCACCCTTATTTACTGGTCATTTATATCCTTTAATTGCCGATTCTGTTGGGCAAAAGGAAGTGCTAATGCTCCCTTAGAGGAGAGGTAAGGGAGAGGTCTGTTTACGACTGTAGGGGGTAAGGGGGGGGGGAATACAGAGAAGGTGATAAAAGGAATATATATTTTTTTTGATGGGGGAATTAACGGAAGAGGGAAAGTTATGTATTGAAACTAGTGTTCTGGGTTTAAGGAAAAATAATGTATACTTTTTGTTTAGGCTTTTGTATGTATATATATATATTTTTAACTTTCTTGAGGGGTGAGAGGAGGTGTTACGAGTAAGTAAGTGAGTGGTGAGGATAAGGAGTGATGAGGATGGTTGAGTGGTGAGGATGAGGGGCACAGGGGTGAGAGGTGTGAGGGTTGATGAGTAAGGAGGTGAGAGGCAGGGTTGATGAGTAAGGAGGTGAGAGGTGAGGGATAAGGAGTGATGAGGGATGGTTGAGTGTTGAGGATGAGAGTTAAGCAGGTGAGAGGTGAGGGTTGGATGAGTAAGGATGTGAGAGGTGAGGTTGGATGAGTAAGGAGGTGAGAGGTGAGGGATAAGGAGGATGAGGGATGGTTGAGTGGTGAGGGATAAGGGGTACAGGGGTGAGAGGTGAGAGGTAGGGTTGAGAGGAAGAGATCACTGGAGTATGTGTTTTGGGGAGGAGGCAGAGGTGTGTGTGTGTGTGTGTGTGTGTGTGTGTGTGCGTGTGTGTGTGTGTGTGTGTGTGTGTGTGTGTGTGTGTAAGTGTGTGTGTGTGTGTGTGTGTGTGTGTGTGTGTGTGTGTGTGTGTGTGTGTGTGTGTGTGTGTGTGTGTGTGTGTGTGTAGGTGTGTGTGTGTATGTGTGTGTGTGTGTGTGAGCTATAGGTAGTTTGGAATGAGAGCAAAGAGAAAAGTGAAAAAAAAAAAAAAGACAAATAAAACCAGATATTGAAAAATAATAGAACAAATGAATAAACGAATATTACAAAGAGATAAAGGAGGTTAAAATAAATACGATAGGATGTATAGAGAAAAATAAAACAAGGGAATGAAAGGAAATATGTGATAATACTTCTAAAATACCAAATACAAGATGAAAGAGAGACTGAATAATCCTGTTAAGTAAGAGGTAGGCTAAAAGGAG
>NW_024755445.1:202500-217500 GCF_018991925.1 Homarus americanus
AGGAGAGAGAGAGAGAGAGAGGGAGAGAGAGAGAGACACGTCATCTCTGAAAACCATCCTGACAAAACTCACGTAGCTACATATTTTTCCTTCACAGCCGCCAGTCAAGAAATAAAATCCGAGACAAAAGGTGCACAGGGGAGTAGTGTAAAAGGTGTTAGATTAACTTTTAAAGTTTTAAACACCCTTCTGGCCTCACGATCCTGTGAGCGGCCAACTTGGTACAAGATTGATGGGGCGGCTGAACAAGGGGGAGAGTTTTAGAGACGGGAATAAGCACACAGGTGGGCCAGGCTGGTAAATATATGCACATGACGTAAGAGTGTATGTGTTGCTAAAGATACTATTGTTTGTTCTCGTATGCACCGCAGCGCCACAGATAGAGGTATGGTCATAGGGATAAAGCTGTTGAAATCGTGTATATATTTAAGTCAAAATAAATTCTCTCTCTCTCTCTCTCTCTCTCTCTCTCTCTCTCTCTCTCTCTCTCTCTCTCTCTCTCTCTACACCCACACGTCAGTAAGTGGTATTGCCTGTGCAGCTTCGTGTCTTTGTTTACAGTGGCCAGAGTTTTATGGACACGGGGAGGTGAGTGTCGGGGACGGAGTCACTAGATACTGGTGGGAACCGTGGGACAATAGAGAGAGTTATTACTTGAAATATATCCTTGAGGACGACTTGGGTCAGATTGGGTTAGAGGATTTATAGATGCCTGTAGGAATAACACTTAACTTGATCTATTCTAGCCTAACCTGACCGAATTTACCCTAAATTAGCCAAACTTTACCTAATTTGACTAAAGGACCCCTAAGTAACCTAACCTAACCTAACCACAATTAGCCACAATGAACCTAACCCAAAATACCAATATCCATGAGATGATGAACCTAACTCAAGAACTTTAAACAAATCTCATTGTTTACTATGAGAGTTTGGATTCTTAGGAAGGTCGAATTACACCTGGTAAAGTATCCCTTACAAGTGTAAACAAACAATAATATCATTCAGGTTAGGAAGATTTATATTTTGGCTTGATTAATCGTTGCTACAAACACCAATCACGTGGATATATATTGACATTTATCTGTATGATATTCTTAGTTATTGTCAAAATGTATAATATGATGGTCAGAATAAGTCATTTTTATCATTACATCTCAATCATTGGTAATAATTTTTGTTGGTCGTATTTGTATTAGTACTGGATGATATAATTGTCCTTGGTTTAAATTTCAAAGTCAGATTAATAGATGTCGTTTCTTACCATCTTTATTGTCCCATCGTCACCGTCTCACCACTCACCTGAGAAGAAAAAAAGGTAGACAATTAGTGAAGGTACATTAGTATTTATGTATGTATCAGGTAAATAGTTAATGTGATCAGGTTATCCTCGTCATTATGTTCGTACCTTTAACATGATTTGTTAAGACGTTATCTCAGAGTTGGACTGTATTTCTGTCTGTGCTAAGTTAATGGCTAGTAAAGATGGTTTTGTGGCCGCTGGGTGTGGTGGTGGTCTTGAGACATGGCTGCGGGTAGGGGCGTGTCTAGACTCCCGCTTTATAAATTTAACTATATCACTGGTAGGATTTGTACATACTTGTCCCGTTTGGGTGTTTATAGTAATTTCCTGATGATACAGTACAATTATGAAAGTGAAATATAAAAGTGATATTGGGTAAAATATAAAACAGTTTAAAACTAGAAATAATTTGATATATATTTTTCTATTCTTTTAATTTCTATTCCTATTGTTCTTATCTTTCATATTTATCTGCTTAAAAATTTGCATATTCATATAGTTTTTAATTGTGAGCACCTCTTGTTGCTGTATGCAGTGTATATATATATATATATATATATATATATATATATATATATATATATATATATATATATATATATATATATATATATATATATATATATATATATATATAACAACCGCGCGAGAAAAGTTGTCAAACAAGTCTTTATGTGGAAGAAGTGAGGGAGTCTGTGGGCCCTCTCTGATCATCAACAGGGAGATACCTGTTTTGAAGGCGGCTTAAGAGTATGATACTATGTAAGGAAAATACATACTTGGGCAGATTATACTGAGCCATCTTATCAGGATGGATAACAGTAAGTAGCTCTTAGATTAGTAACAAAGCCCCTTTTAAGAGAGTAATATAAATAAGACTTTTCCTTGTTCAAGACTGTTCTAAAGGTTTTGTGAATATGATACCATTAAGATTAATGAAACTTATACGATGTTGTTATGTGAGTCACTTCTCTGTTGTATGTGAGTGCACCGATGACCCCTTATGAGAAAGATTCGTTTTGAGACTGCAATAATTATTATCACAGATAGATGGATAGATAAATAGATGAAAATGCACACTTGCTCTCCTAAATCTATCCCAGCCTTTTATATGTATATACAAATATGAAACAAAAGCAACACACAAGATTTTTGGCGTCGCGTGAAAGGTGAAAAAAGTGTTTGTGTGAAATATTAAAAACGGCCGGGAAAGTCTTGACGTCTTAGGATCACACCTTATGGCTGGGGTGGGTGAAGGACGTCACCCCAAGGCCTTATACTTAGTGTTATGGCTGGGGTGAGTGAAGGACGTCACCCCAAGGCCTTATACTTAGTGTTATGGCTGGGGTGGGTGAAGGACGTCACCCCAAGGCCTTATACTTAGTGTTATGGCCTGGGTGAGTGAAGGACGTCACCCCAGGGCCTTATACTTAGTGTTATGGCTGGGGTGGGTGAAGGACGTCACCCCAAGGCCTTATACTTAGTGTTATGGCTGGGGTGAGTGAAGGACGTCACCCCAACGCCTTATACTTAGTGTTATGGCCTGGGTGGGTGAAGGACGTCACCCCAAGGCCTTATACTTAGTGTTATGGCTGGGGTGAGTGAAGGACGTCACCCCAACGCCTTATACTTAGTGTTATGGCCTGGGTGAGTGAAGGACGTCACCCCAAGGCCTTATACTTAGTGTTATGGCTGGGGTGAGTGAAGGACGTCACCCCAACGCCTTATACTTAGTGTTATGGCCTGGGTGGGTGAAGGACGTCACCCCAAGGCCTTATACTTAGTGTTATGGCTGGGGTGAGTGAAGGACGTCACCCCAACGCCTTATACTTAGTGTTATGGCCTGGGTGAGTGAAGGACGTCACCCCAAGGCCTTATACTTAGTGTTATGGCTGGGGTGAGTGAAGGACGTCACCCCAACGCCTTATACTTAGTGTTATGGCCTGGGTGGGTGAAGGACGTCACCCCAAGGCCTTATACTTAGTGTTATGGCTGGGGTGAGTGAAGGACGTCACCCCAACGCCTTATACTTAGTGTTATGGCCTGGGTGAGTGAAGGACGTCACCCCAAGGCCTTATACTTAGTGTTATGGCTGGGGTGAGTGAAGGACGTCACCCCAACGCCTTATACTTAGTGTTATGGCCTGGGTGGGTGAAGGACGTCACCCCAAGGCCTTATACTTAGTCTTATGGTAGGGGTGAGTGAGACGTCACTCAGGCATACTCGCAGATGTTATAACAGGATGAGCAGAGGCATCTTACTGGCCTTATACTTAGTGTTATGGCTGAGGTGGTGAAGACGTCACCCCAAGACCTTGCTCTTGAGAATGTTATGGCTGGGATGAGTGAAGACGTCACCCATAGCCTTATACTTAGTGTTATGGCTGAGGTGAGTGAAGGACGTCACCCCAGGGCCTTATAGCGTTATGGCTGGGGGTGAGTGAACGTCACCCCAGGCCCTTATACTTAGTGTTATGGCCTGGGTGAGTGAAGACGTGACCCCAGGGCCTTATACTTAGTGTTATGGCTGGGGTGAGTGAAGGGCGTGACCCAGGCCTTATACTTGGTCTTATGTGGGGTGAGTGAAGGACATGCCGATATATACTTAGTCTTATGGCTGGGGTGAGTGAAGGACACATCACCCACATGGCCTTATCGCAATGCCCCTTAGCTGGGGTGAGTGAAGGACGTCACCCCAAGGCCTTATACTTAGTCTTATGGCTGGGGTGGTGAGACGTGACCCCAAGGCCTTACTACTTAGTCTTATGGCTGGGGTGAGTGAGAGGACGTCACCCATGACCTTCTACTTAGTCTTATGGCTGGGGTGGTGAAAGGACGTCACCCCATGGCCTTACTCTTAGTCTTATGGCTGGGGTGAGTGAAGGACGTCACCCAAGGGCCTTCTACTTAGTCTTATGGCTGGGGTGGTGGGAGCCTCACCCCATGGCGCCACTCTTAGTCTTGGCTGGGGTGGTGAAGGACTGCCCCAAGACTACTTAGTCTTATGGCTGGGGTGGTGAGGACGTCACCCCCGCGGCCTTGCTCTTAGTCTTATGGCTGGGGTGAGTGAGGACGTCACCCAGGACATGCCTCTTAGTCTTATGGCTGGGGTGAGTGAAGGACGTCACCCCAAGGCCTTATACTTAGTCTTATGGCTGGGGTGAGTGAAGGACGTCACCCCATGGCCTTATACTTAGTCTTATGGCTGGGGTGAGTGAAGGACGTCACCCCATAGCCTTATACTTAGTCTTATGGCTGGGGTGAGTGAAGGACGTCACCCCATGGCCTTATACTTAGTCTTATGGCTGGGGTGAGTGAAGGACGTCACCCCAAGGCCTTATACTTAGTCTTATGGCTGGGGTGAGTGACTAAGCATATACCTCTCCCCTCCATAAATATCAACCCAACATCCTCCTCCCTTCTCTTTCTATCCTCTTTATTTCACGCCTGCCACTTATCCATTTCCCCCTTCCCCTTCTTTTTCCTTCCTCTTCTTTTACCCTCAGAACAGGTCGTTATAGGAGGCAGCGGCGCCCCTTTGTCCACTCCGTCAGGTCTCCCAGAAAAAGACTAATATTATAATCAAGTTTTTTTTATTATTATTATTAAGAGAAGACAAGCTTAAAATTTGTTCCTTACAGAGTTGTCTTATATACGACGACCTGCGGTGATGTAGTGCGTTATAGATGAGAGTAAAGATAGACTTATGCACACACACACACACACACACACACACACACACACACACACGCACACGCACACACACACACACACACACGCACACACACACACACACACACACACTGGCAGGTAATTATCTTTCACAGTAAAATTAAGGTGAGTCAACAACGGTGATCTAACTCTCACGTTCTAATCAAACGCTGATCTTACCTGTGTGAGCTGATACTCGCTTTTCTTAAGGTGATGAAGCAGTTTGTTCTACACCGTTTCCCTACACATAGTGGGAAGAATCGTCTAGAGATTATATATATTTATTTCTTTATATCTGTGTGTGACTTTGTAGCCGTATAAGTTTGTAATTTAATATTTTTTGTTTCTAAGATATTGTATATGTTTATAGGAGTTAACCTTTATGTAGCCATCTTTCGTGTTTTAGTATATGTTGCTCATTTGAATAATTCAAATATGTATTACGTATTTGTAGACCTTCAATGTTATGAATCCACTGTACCGGCTCTTTGTACCTGTGCCTGTATCGCTGGTTTCTTGTATTTATAAAATGGAATGACAGGTGGGGGCAGTTTGCTTATATTGTGGAAGTTGCGGTGTGTGGAAGACAATGGCAGCCCAGCCAGCAGCCAGCGGAGGCAATTAATCTTAGCATCTCTGTGAAGTTTCACAAGTTGCGTAGAGGGAGGGAGAGGTGAGAGGCGGAGAGAGGCAAGTGGAGAGAGATAAAGAATGTCAATATATATATATATATATATATAAAGATTGTGTGTGAAGAGGAGTGGGTTTCAAGAGTAGTGGCTCAGTACACAGAGAATATGTAGAAAAATCATTCGTAAAAAATACTTGGAGGAGGGGAAGAGATTGTTCTGGCATTTATGGATTCGGTAAGAAATATGTATAAGAGTCGATAGCGAAGGGTTGTGAATGAGGGATATTGAAAAAGCATGAGATGAATGGAACCGCGTTGAATGCTGGCCGCACTGTTTAAAGAGAGAGTGATGAAAGAGTTTGAGTGTCCTGGGAAGAAGATAAGTGATATGCTGCTGTGGATGTTTATTATATACACCAACGGGAGAGTAAACAGAAACAGTAATATGAGTGGTGGGGCGACGAGGTGATAGGAACAAGAGCTCATGTTTACAGATGATGCTACTCCCATTAGGGGATTCAGAGGAAGATTTGTGAATTTTAGTGAACGATATCAGGAGATTTGTGTTGTAGAAGGAAGTAAAAGTGAATATATTAATAAAATGATGACCAACAATAGAGAAGGGAAACCAGGAAATATGAACAATGAATGAATGAAAGAAATGTCAAACACACACACAGCTTTAGTTTGGTTTAAGGGACATACCGAGAGAATGGAAAATAAGAGACTAATAACAAAAAAAGATACTGTTTGATTCAATAGTGGACGGTGAAAGGGAGAGGGAAAAGTAAAGACCGAGAAGGAGAAGAAAGGATGGCAAAAGAAAAAAAAACCCAAATATGAGAGGTGTGGGGAGGGAACGGTGTGCGGCGTGAGGAATGCATTGTGTCAGTGTAGTAGGGAAGACTTGGTGCTGATAATAATGGATTGTATGAATGTGACCAGAAACACTATATCAGAATACATGGATTAAGATTAGATGCAAATGGATACTAAAGGGATAGATAAGAAAGAAGATAGATAAATAGATACCAAATATACAGAAAACTCTCTACGTGCATTATCTCTTTCAGAAGGTCCCCCAAGATGTACTGAGAGGATGTAAAATCGTTTAGAAATTCAATTTAGATTACTGTCGGCTGAAAAACTTAAGTCTCTTGTTAGTACTGACAACCAATATCTTATTCTTTCTTTCTTTCTTTCTTTCTTTCTTTCTTTCTTTCTTTCTTTCTTTCTTTCTTTCATTGTCACACACACACACACACGCACTCTTTTTTTTACATCTCTCTCCCTCTTTCCCTCACCTCCCTTACCAATTTGTGTTTCTCACTCCCTCCTCAATTAATCTCCCTCCTTCCCCCTCCCTCTCCCTCTCGCCCCTTATCTTCACTCTCCCACACACCGTCTCTCTCCCATCCTCATTCTACCAACTTATTCTCCTCTCTGTCGTTCAATCCCACTTACGCACACACACACACACACACACACACACACACACACACACACACACACACACACACACACTTTTCCCTCTCCCAACATACCCTCACTTCCCATACACTCCCTTCCATTCCCCACACACTCCCACTCCCTAAACACTCCCTCCCAATACCCACACACTCCCTTCCACCCCAACACACTCCTTCTTCCAGTACACACACTCCCTACCACTCCCCACACACTCCCTCCTACTGACCACACACTCCCTCCTACTGACCACACACTCCCTTCCACCCCAACACACTCCTTCTTCCAGTACACACACTCCCTACCACTCCCCACACACTCCCTCCTCCCCTCCACACACTCCCTCCCACTCCCCACACACTCCCTCCTCCCCTCCACACACTCCCTCCTACTGACCATAGGGGTCTTCAAGGGTAATATATAACCACTTAGAGTAAGTCTCAGGTAAGATGGATCACAACCTTCTGGAGGTGAATCTAAACGTATTTTAAAACATTCACATTTTATAAAGCTAATTGTTAAATACTTATTACGTCATACTCACTCCGTTAATTGAGGATAAAGATTAATTATTCGTGAGTAAGACCATATATTTATTTTTTCTAGTATTTATGTCAATAGTTATGACATTACACTCACTATGGGAAAAATAGAATATGCACAGTTCTAAGTATTCGTGAAAATTGAAAATATTTTGTGGCTTCAATTTCTATCAAATATCTAAATATGTAGTCGTAATGTAACGCTCACTGTGTAAATAAAATGGGTACATACAATATTTTTTGGTATTTATACACCAGTATATGTATATATATATATATATATATATATATATATATATATATATATATATATATATATATATATATATATATATATATATATATATATATACTGGTGTATAAATATTTATCGAAAGTTTGTGCGTAAATCGACTGGAAAAGCGTAAGATTGACTGAATGATTTTTTTCACTTGTCTTTCATTCTTACGACAGAAATAGATAAATAAAGCACATAATAAACATCTATCGTTTATGACTCGTAATTTACAGTACCTAAAGACATCCTGAATATTCCTATGGCCTAAATACTGGTCCAACAAGCGTACTACTTACCCTTGACCCTTAACTCTCAATATTGGGGTCACAAAATATATACCTTACCCAAATATTGACCCAACATATATAATAGTGTCCTTTGACCTTTCCTTCTTAGTAATAGAGTCTACAAAGTACTAATATAATCTAGATATTCATCCAATAAACATACTATTAACCTCTGACCTTTGACTCAGAGTAATGGGGTCACCAAAATACCTACTTGTCCCAGATATCGACCTAGAGAGCATGCTGGGGGAAGCTCTCTGTCAACACATATCAACATCAATCACACACGAGTGGGAGAAAGAGGCTGGTGAAGAGAGAGCAATAGTGACGGAGATCTAGCAATCATCCGTACAAACAATAACAATAATATTCTGATTTATTCTCTCTAATGAAGAAGCTGACTTGACGATCTATGCTTAATGATCTACCTGTTGTTCCATATTAATGTTTTTTAATTAAGCGGTAGATGGATGTTGAAGGGTGTTAATTTCTTTGGCGTTTTAGTTTTAATCTTGGTGGTTAGATGAGAAGATGTAGGCATTCATTGTTTATCTCTATTAAGCTTTTCATATTGGGTGTTTTCTTTCAGCTTGAGGAATAATAAACAAATATTCACTTTGGTAAAATAATGGAGACGAAAAGTGATCAGTAACTGTGTGGCGAATATCGGGAGGTAAAAGGGCAGGTAGAGTGAGGTGTTGAGGGAAGCAATCAGTACAGGTGGAGGAGAGGTAGGAATAGGGGGAGTAGGGGAAGGGGAGGTGTAGGGGAAGGGGTAGGAGAGGAGGTATTAGAGGAGGAGGAGGAGGAACAGATGGCAACAGGGCTGGGGACGGGGAAGGAGGACCATTGTCACCAGCTGACGACTATATCAAAGGTACCCTCCTCCACTCCTCGACGCTGCCCTAAATAGCCTGTCAGTCGCTTGGAGACACACACAGCAGGTGGAGAGGCGTGTGCCAGTCTTCTCAGGCGTGCAGATGTAGGTGCGTAGGCGTGGAAAGGCGCGGTGGAAGGAGAATAAGAGAGAGAGAGAGGGGAGGGGGAGGGAGGCTACGTGTGGGTTCTTCTGACCATATCTCAAGCGCGCTCCTTTTGTCACCTAACACTTCTTCTCCCATATGCCTCTCGTTTCCTCCTAGGGTAGTGATAGTCCTCGAGTCTCTCTCTCTCTCTCTCTCTCTCTCTCTCTTGCAGTTCTTTTATCATCTTCGATTACTTTATATTTATAATTTTCCTTTATTTCTTTCCTTTAGTTATTTTAATGGTTTCTTGTTTTCATAATTTGTTCTGTTATCCTTTTCTTCATCATCATATTCCGTCTTATCCTTTTCCTCTCTCTCCTTCTATCCTATTCTTTTATTTCAGCTTCTTATCGTATTTCTTTTTCCTTAACATTTTCCTCACTCTTTCCTCAACTTCCCCGCCACCTCCGTATATCTCTGGGGGCTGTGGTGATTTATTTACCTGCGTGGTGGGGGGAGGGGGGAAGGGGGAGGGGGTGTCTCAGTGATGGTTAATGTGATGGAGAGATGAATGAGAGGCTTCGGTCATGCTGTGATCAAGGTGTATATATGTGTTTATGTGTGTGTATCATTTTTGTTGTGTCAGAGTGTAGTTGAGTTGGTTACCTACGTGTGTGTTGGTATACATACTCTGTTTAGTGGTTGGGTTTAATGTTTGCGTTTTTAAATGTTTTTTAATGTAGAGTGTATTGATATAAGATGATATTGTATCTGATGTTGTTGCTATATATTGTTATTATTTCTGAGATTGTTGTTATATGATGATCTGTGTAATATAATGTATTAGTTGAGACTTATGTAGAGGACATAGTGAATAGTGATAGGTTTGGGATCTCTCAGTCGGGCTGCCGGTGAGTGAAGCAGACCCGGCCGAGACTCCCATCAAGGCAGACATACATTTGTTGAACTTGGGGAACATTTACTCAGGTTTTGTATATCAGTACTGCTCTAGTGACTTATATTAGGTGACCATTGGTTAGGTATTTGTGTTATATATCTGTATTGAGAGTTGAAGAGTTAGATTACTGTGACTGTAGCTTTGTTAGGAAGAGAGTAACCAGAAACTTTGAATGATCAAGGTCCTGATTATTATATACCATACGCTTGTTTATTTTATCTTGAATTTATCATCTGTTCAAAAAAGTGTCACTGATATTGTTATTCACAGTAAATTCTCTTTATTAATTATTATATGTTTAAGGTAAAATCTTGAAATGTGAACCCTAACTTCCCTCTGAAGCAGTCAAGGAACCTGTTGTTACCTCTACTGCCAGGATCTTACAAGTATTGATATATTAAGCTAACCAATCCCATGTTCATATTCCATATTGTAATATACCTTTTAGGCAATATACTATTAAAATGTTAAATGATTTCACAAGACCCTAAACTAAAGCTGCACTTATTTAATGAGGACTTTATCGAATTTCAACTGAACCCTTAAGCATTTTAGTAACTCTGTATGCCATTTGGCCTTCCTGTGTAACAATGCAATACATGGCATAATGTGTATGTATGTATGTATGTATGTATGTATGTATGCATGTATGTATGTATGTATGTATGTATATCAGCATAACATCCAATACATAAGAAATACGTGAATATGTTCCTATGTGGTTGATACTGACAGGAAGGAAAACGGTAAAGGATTATGGAAAATTTACTTGACGTTCAGACACCAAATCGCCTTAGAAGGGTCAGTCCGCCTAGCGGGATGCACCAAATATTTTTATCAAACATAATTTTTGGTTGAAAATCACAATATACACACAACTTTTATTATGGCGTCACTCCAGCTAACTCTATAAAAAATATTAATGCCTAAAGCAGCTCATGTTAAAAATCTATTTTGTTTTCCTCAGCCTGTAATTAAATCGTCCATTTTATAAATAAAACAAAATTTGGATACACACAAGCCGTCCTCTTTGATGCCTTCGCCAAATTTCATCACAATATTTTTCAGGAATCTGTAATTCCGCGTGAAATACGACACGCGTGTATGTTGGCCAAATAGTTCATATCTGTACATGACGGCGGAGAGTTATAACACAAAGCGACTCTGTTTTTTGTCATCCAGTGTTTTCATATAAACGTGAGCGTGTGTTACGGGCGTCTGGATGGAATACGGATGAGTTGTTCCATCTATTGTAAGTGATGAATGTATATGAGTAATTGACGTTATTGTAAATGTACGTGGATTATTTGTACCAGTGAATCACCGCCTACACTGAGGCCTCTCACAAATATGATGCTATCTGTAAGTCCATTATTTGTCATCTAATTACCAGATCCTTCAGCATAATATATATATATATATATATATATATATATATATATATATATATATATATATATATATATATATATATATATATATATATATATATATATATATTGCGGCACATGGTGGAGGCGGAGTGTCAGTAATATCAGCATCGTGGTAACAAATATATTTACTTTATATTTCAAACGTTGCTGTGCATCTTCACCAGTCATCACTGATAATGAGGAGAGGTGTATCCAATGATGCTGAAATTATATATATATATATATATATATATATATATATATATATATATATATATATATATATATATATATATATATATATATATATATATATATATATATATATATCATATATATATATATATATATATATATATATATATATATATATATATATATATATATATATATATATATATATATATATATATATATATATAATGTAAGGGATTTAGAGTATGACTGTAGTTTCTCGGAACTTAGGTCAGTCTGTATGTTTATTAAAGTTAAGTGGTGTTTCGTGTAGGAGTGTAACAACTCTGGGCATTAGTTAAGTGCATCTGAAAGTAAGTTTTATTAAGTGACAACTGTGGAACATGTTTTCTTAAGAAAAGAAAAAAGAAAAAAAAAACATGGGACAATCATAAGTTGATATTCATGAGTTTAAAAATAGTTTTAGTTAAAATAAGAACAAGAGCAAAGCTGCTAATGAGTTGTGACGGTGAATTGTCTATGAGTATAATAAAGTGCGTAAACAACCTGGAAAAATGCCTTAATTACATATATTTGATTACATCATTGTTGCATCATGACATCATAACATTAAAATATAATTTGAAATAATGTGAACTACTCTGTAACCCAACATTAGTGGGCAGGGAGGGTAGGGACCACCTTGAGGGGCCGCATGGGAACAGTTACTGCCCTTATCTGTCTCACCCTCGTGTTTAAGAGCAACCACTGACCACCTAAAGTACGGTAATTCGTTCAGTACATTAAACAAAAAATCAGTTCGGGGAATGTCATGGAAAGTAGTCCCTCAGTTAAAAACCAAAAATATGTTTAAACTGCAGACCATTGTACTCGTAGTAGACACCGGCACTCAACAACACAGCCAGTTATCAATTTTCAAACATGAGAAATTATAACATGGATTATTGGAAAGTTATTCACCCATGTAAGGAGATTCCTGCCAGTATATTGTGCAACTAATATAATAGTGGACCAGTTATTGCCAAGATGGAAGAGTATCCAGTCAACCGGAGACTGAAATGAAATAGCAATACTTACCCGATCATTTCCCACAACAATTAAGGGTCTGTCACTGTATTTTATTTATATATTTTTGGTTGCATCAGGTAACTCCCGGGTTAAGGATGTATCATGGACCATTTACTGTCTGGCGCTGTGGCATAGTGACCATCTTCTCCCAGCACTGCGGTTTACTTGGTGAACTCGACTGCCAAATGGCGAATGATATTAGTGGAGAATTTATTTATTTTTCTCCTTAAACAATGGTTCATGTGGGGGAATTAGTGTCTGGTTTAATGAGGTGTTCGTCAAGATCATTAGCTTAATTAGTTAACGTTATTATTATTTAATATGATATGTATTGAGGTAATGTGCAGACTATGATTGATATTTGTGTTTAGGAGTGTCATTCCTTTTATGTTGAATGTTGTATAGGTCTCTTATGCGTCACTATTTTTGTGAATGTACTCAGGGAATATATAGATGCAATTCCAACACACTGACAGCTTGTTTGTATATATTTTTCATATTATGGGTGTCAGTCAGTGTAGGGTGTCAGTCAGTGTAGGGTGTCAGTCAGTGTAGGGTGTCAGTCAGTGTAGGGTGTCAGTCAGTGTGGGCTATCAGTCAGTGTAGGGTGTCACTCAGTGTGGGCTATCAGTCAGTGTAGGGTGTCACTCAGTGTGGGCCATCAGTCAGTGAGGGTGTCACCCAGTGTGGGCCATCAGTCAGTGTAGGGTGTCAGTCAGTGTGGGCCATCAGTCATGTAGGGCATCAGTCAGTGTGGCCATCAGTCAGTGTAGGTGTCAGTCAGTGTGGGCCATCAGTCAGTGTAGGTATCAGTCAGTGTGGCCATCAGTCAGTGTAGGGTGTCACCAGTGTGGGCTATCAGTCAGTGTAGGGTGTCATCATGTACATTAGTCAGTGTAGGGGTGTCAGTCAGTGTGGGCTATCAGTCAGTGTAGGGTGTCAGTCAGTGTGGGCTATCAGTCAGTGTAGGGTGTCAGTCAGTGTGGGCTATCAGTCAGTGTAGGGTGTCAGTCAGTGTGGGCTATCAGTCATGTAGTGTCAGTCAGTGGGCTATCAGTCAGTGTGGGCTATCAGTCAGTGTAGGGTGTTAATCAGTGTGGGCTATCAGTCAGTGTGGGCTATCAGTCAGTGTGGGCTATCAGTCAGTGTAGGGTGTTAATCAGTGTGGGCTATCAGTCAGTGTAGGGTGTAAGTTTGACGGACTGTGTATCACAACTACACCTAATATGGTAGACCATCTATCTCCCACCATCATCCAAGACGGTAGCTGGCCTCATAAATATCTTCCATAGTTAATCTCTCTCTCTCTCCTGCTACAGAAGATAAATAGTAGCTCGCCTTAAGTACTTTGAAGAAACGAAATCTGTCAGTATCACGCTCCGCCACCACCTCTCTCTCCTCCCTCCCCTTACATCATCGACTACTAGTATCGGCAACTTAATCTATCCACTGAGATGAATTCTTCCCTCCTCAAAATTGATCCGTATGATTGATGTATTTGTGTTTATACAGTGAGAATATGGTGGTGTGTGTGTGTGTTTGTTTGTTTCTCGGTATTTATAAAACGTCAGGGATCATTGATATGTAAAGAAATCTGATGATGATAATAATAATAATAATAATAATAATAATAATAATAATAAATAAAATAAAGTAAAAAACAAGAAAATTGATAAAAAAGAAGTAAGATATAATGTTAATAAATCGAGGAATAACAAAGAAGAATAGAAAGAAGGGGGAGGAACAGGGCGAGGAGGAGAAAGTACCAGTCATTGTATTAAAGTAACTGTTGGAACTAGACAGAGTGACTGGAGACTGTCAACAAGAGATTCAATATTTCCTCCTCCACCTTCTCATCCTTCTCCACCTTCTCCTTCACCACCATCTCCTCCTTCTCCTCTTTTACCTCTTCCTTCACCACCTCCTCTTCCTCCTCCTCTCCTCTGCCTCTCTAAACCGGACGACATCCGCTACGTGATAAAAGTTACCGGAGATGAGGATTCGGTCCGGTTCTTCCTTTTAGCGGAAATATCATGTGTCCGTTCTAAAACTCGTCCCCCCCTCCTCCCCTTCCTCCCCCCACACCAACCACCACCAGCGCTGCCCCTGACAGGTGATTGGCGGAAGGAGACGAGTTATACATGTCCTCTTTTCTACGTGCTGATCTCCTACGTATGTGTTTGTG